>NW_028040407.1:0-9699 GCF_054177405.1 Leptonychotes weddellii | reverse complement strand
GAAAGAAAGAAAGAAAGAAAGAAAGAAAGAAAGAAAGAAAGAAAGAAAGAAAGAAAGAAAGAAGAAAAGCTTAAACAATAGGTTCTCATCTCCATCCCTCCCAATAAAGAGAAATGTAGAAACCAGGGACTTGTTCTGATGGGTCTGGGCAGGGTGGGGGGGGGGGGTCAGAGAGAAAACCCTAAAACCCTAGTATGCATTAGAGATTGCAATACACGCAGGCTTGACATTCAATTAATACCATGTCCTTGTCAATATGTGAAGTAAAAGCTAAGATTTAAATGTTCCTCAACATACCTATACTTAAAGGGGAAGTGATCATCATAACTGTCTGGTAAGTCCATAAAAAATGTTCATAAAAGTAAAAAACACTGACGTATTAACATACTTATTTAAAATTGAGTGTAGGGGTTGAACAAGTGTGAAGAGTGAGGCAATTAAATTTTTCATATAAAGTCTGTCCCTGATTTTCAATTTATTAGAACCAAGATAATCGGTGCTCTCTTCCAATAGCTCTCTTCCTCTGAAATGAGCACTCTGTGTCCAATTAGCTGTTCACCAGCTAAATTCACAAAATCAGAAATGTACTAAATATGATGCTTGAATTGAAATACTGTGCCCAAAATAACGTGTTCATGTGTGATTTGGGATATTGTAAAAAAAAAAAGTGGTGCACTTAAAACTCCCACTCTTCTTCCTATCATAGAGTGTCTTGCTAAACCCATAAAAATACATTTACGAAAGTCTTCCTTCAGTCTTGTAATTGCAATGAACAAATGCTGACCCGAACAACCTTCTGAAGATCAGAGACTAGTGAACTTTCTCGGACCCTGAAATTGTCAGAAGGTTTCTTTTAAGCTTACTCTTAGATAAACATATAAAATCTGACCTTTCAAATGGCACAAGAATGTGTGCCAGGAAGCATTAATGGGAGGGGGAGGGATGGTTAATGTTTCCTATAACCTGTAATATAAATGAGGACAGAAATAAATAATGTAAAAGGTGATGGGTTAATTCATTACGTGGGCTATATCTTAGTAGCACAATTGCAACTAATATGCTAATTAATGAACAGTCACATAGATCTTTGAGTTCTGAAAGTAACAAAAATATCTTAAAGACGAGATATTGCTGAAACAAAGCTTATTAAAAATAACACTAGCAATAAGTTTCTAATAAAATATAAGGAGAATAACTTACCAGAGGACATTTCAGGAAGCAAGGTGACTGTGAGAAAAAATATATCCAGGATTCAAACAGATATTCCATGATCTTCCAAATCAAGCTGCAGGGTGGTGGAACTTTGAAAAAATCAGCAAGTTCCTGGTAGCATGTAACCAACTACAAACCAGTTACACAGAAAGCCATGAACCCCAAGGAAAAGAAAGAAAATGTGAAAGAGGTGCCTTTTATGGGGGTGGGGGTACTTATTTGTAAGGATCCTTAGGCAGACACAGTGAAAATTTACTGACTGTACATGCCCATACAGTGGGGGGAAATAGAAGCTGTGTAACCCCAGAGAACAGGAGGTGAAATACAGATAAATCTGCAGAGAGAAGTAAAAGGATGTGTTGAAGACAAGAGATAAAGAGAGTACTAGTGAGCAAGGCTGTAGTCATCCTGATAGATACAGCAGCAAGAATGATAGGCTGCTGGAAGGATCCAATGAGAATTCAAGAGGGCACTGCTTCAGAAATTCTGCTCTGATCTTTCACTCTCAGTTCTTTAAGAGTTACCTGCTTTGGAAACATTATTATTAGGATTAATGGTATTCCATCAGTGTATTTCACTAGGATTTCCCTTGAACTCTCTCACTTGCAGCAACTGAGGGAGGCGTAATAAGGAAGCCCAACACAACCAACCCTCCCAAATAAACCACTGTGGTCACTTTAGGATGACCAAATCATCAGCGATTTGCATTGGCGGGGGGGAATCTAAGGGCTGAAGATGCGGATGAGGCCGAGTCTCCGGGCGCTTTCGGGGGCGCTGTGCCGGAGGCTTAGGCAAGGGGGCCCGGAACCGTGGTTACAAGCTGCAGCGGTGGCAGGAGGAGCCCTCCCAGGGCCTGTTTTCTCGGAGAATTCTGCAGCCCGCGACTCAAGGCAATTCACTTCCATCCGCAACCTCAGCTCCGAATGCCTTGTTTTAGAAGCTAGAGCTTTGGAGGTTCTGAGGACCGTTCCTGGGGGAGCGGGTGACAGGCTGTGAGACTCTCGCGTCCCCTCTGATTCCTGCACAGTTACCGAGGGAGGTATGCTAGAAATGGCTTTGCTGCCGAATGCATGCTCTTGCCATCTTCGTATCCCGATACCGCACACAGGACCGCCTGACCGATCGGGTAAGATTAGCTTTACTCCTTCTCTCTTTTCCTCTCCAGGGTCCCATCCCTTCTCCGAGCCCAAACCCGAAACTCAAATCCTAGGTTCTCTCTCGCTCTCTCTCTCGCTCTCGCTCTTGCTCTCTCTCTCTCAGGGAATTGCTTGTGTGACTGAGGGGCTGGTAATTCTCTTTGTAGATGATTTATATTTTGGCTGTGAAATGATTCTCCCCTCGCCGCCCTCGGTACCCTCCGTAGAGAAGATCCTTCCCTCCCCATGGGTTCACTCTCTGAGCCTGGATCCAAGCAATTTGGTTACAAACGTTCCATATATGAAGCAACAGTCTCAAAGAGCTTCATTAATTTGCCCAAAGTCACAAACTAAGTAGAAGTTTCAGAATTAGAAATCACTTTTTTTTTCACATAGAGAGTGAATAGGAACAAGGGTGGGGACAACCAGACAATAGTACTAGTCTCCAGAAATAAACAATTTAAGAACTTATTGCATGGCTTTATTCATTTGGTATATACTATTTAGCATAGAGTCTTACACATATTAGCATCCAATTCATGCTGATTTGGTTGAAACAAATATTGATATAAGTGTAAGAAAGTAAATAATGATCATTACATTTGAAGATTGTATGACAATGAGATGGTATGAAGAAAAGATACTAAGCACAATAACGGTAAGTGCAGAAGCTGGTGAAAACTAGCAAAATATTAAAAGAAGTGTGAGAACAAATAAGACCACAAGAGACTGACTGACAGAGAGTGGGAGGATTTTTATTTTCATGGAAAGATGGATATGAAGCAATGTGATCATTTTCTCCTTGTGTTTTGTACAGTCCTGCAATCAGGAAAAGAACCCAAACGTTTACTTAATTAGGATGCATCATTAATTTTAGTGTCTCATGAACTCCTAAGGCCTTTCACCCCTTGTAGAAATAAAAGAACCTAATCTACTTGATTGCTAATTCTCTTGGTGTCTCTCAATCTCTGTAATGCGTGTACTTCCTATTCTGAAGAAATACATACCTTGTAGGAGGAAGAAAAACAATCCTTCACATTGATCATGGAGTTTTGCCTCTGAGGAGAAAATATGAATTTACAGACAAAAGCAATTTTAAAAGACTATATAAAATGAATTCGCTTCATATTTATGGAAGAAGCCCAAGCCTAAAAGTCAATTCAACAAACATTTATTGATAGTATTATATATAAGAAGCAAGGTTCTAAATGTTATAAGGACATAAAAATAAATAAGTTACAGTCTTTATATACTATTAGGAGGATAAAGGGTGTATACTGATAAATATAAAGGAACTTTTGACTCTATCCCACATTCTATTCACATAAATCAATCATCCTTTTATTAGAAAGAAAAATAAATTTATTGTCATCTGTGGGCCAAGCACTTCTTAGGATAATATGCTATTTGAATAAGATAACCAAAGTCATGGACCTCAAGTATCTTACAAATATTGACACAATCCTAACAACAACACAAAGAAAATAATAAATGTAGATTTGAATAATTGCTGGTGTCTTTAGCTTAGGCATAAGATCTCTTCAGCAATATGTATATCATGCTTCACTTACTGACATTGCATACTAGCTTCTGAAAGCATGTGTTTTTACCTATTGCCTGCACTTGGTGGCAAGAGGAGTTTGCTTAGAGTTTAAGAGGCAACAGTTTCAGCAGGGTGAATTTTTTTTTCTTCTATAAGTTCAAGTTTAATAACTCCAATGTCTTTAGCTCAACCACAATTTTAATTTTGGGCTAATGCACAGTTCAGTTTAATCAGTAGGGTGGTGTGGTCATCTGATACACAGCAATTCAAGAACCCTGGCACCTTCCATCTCATGACCTGTTGTTCCACTAGGTCCTTAGATGTTGTCTATTCATTTGGGAAGTGTGGGAAAGACAAAATGTGGAGGGAGGGTTACTTAGGAGATTTTATGGGCCAGATCTATGAGTGGCCCATATCATTTCCATTCCTATTCCATTGACCCGAACACATTCTTATGACCACATCTAACTGCAAAGGAAGCAATAAAATGAAATCAAGTTTCAGGTCTACAAAGAAGAAAAGAACATAAATAGCAATCGGCTGCACTGATATTCTCAAACCAAAGCATTCTTTGGTTGTACATTCAGTCCAGGACAGAGACTTTAACTTTGCTTGTGGGAAGGAATTAGAGGAAGGAGTTTGATGGGTGGCGTGTTGCTAGGTAATAGAAGAAATCCCAGAAGTTGATATTCACTAAGGTCCTGTCCTTGAACTTCTTTATAGAATAAAGAATAATATCTTCTGTTCTGACTTCCCCATTTCCATTTTTTTTTTTTCTGTGTTTAACACAGCAAATATTATAATCCTGTTAAAGTAAAAATTTCTCGGAGCCCCTGGATGGCTCAGTTGGTTGGGCATCTGACTCTTGGTTTCGGCTCAGGTCATGATCTCAGTCAGGGTCATGGAATTGAGCCCCATATCAGGCTCCGTGCTCAGCTCAGAGTCTGCCTGAGATTCTCTCTCTGCCCCCCACTCCTCCACTCGAGCTCTCTCTCCCTCTCTAAAATAAATAAAATCTTTAAAAATTTTTCTCATATAAGTCTTCTGCTAAAAATGTGCAATGGATTTCTATTTATCTAGAACAAACACCAAAATCATTACCATGGCTCCCAAGATCCTGAAACTTTTAATCCTCCTTTTATCCCCTAGTCTGTTACTGCTATATCTGTAATCACTCTCCTCCAGTCAAATTGGCCTCTTTGCAGAAATTTCCAGTTATGCTCCTTCTTAGGCCATCATATTGAGAGGAATTCCCATTTTATACTTATCTGATCCTACTCCCAGGGCTCATTGGTCCAAAAACAACTATTCAGAACAATCTCCCTCTTGAAAACTTGGATATTCTCCATCACACACATGAGAAACAAGGTGGTACTACTTGAGATTCCTTTTCTTCCTAAAACGCCACAATGTAATCTTTATTGTACTGTAAAGCACCCACCGAAATTTGTTTTCTTCCAAAATTGTTGGAGAAAAGTGAAGCAGAAATCTCTCTGAGACTTCTAATTATCTCTATTCATACATCCTCTATCTTGCTCTCCCTTTCCTCTCCTTCTCTGTCCTGGCCAAGAGGACTTTTGTTAACTTTCTGTAAGTAAGAGAACTGCCCTTGTATCTAGTGCTCTAAACATTAGAGTAAAAATTCTCTAGATTAAAAATTTTCTACTAGAGTAAAAAAATTCTGTGATGAGTCCTCTGAGATCTGGTTCTCAAAGGGAAGTTTATAAAATTCATTTTATTTAATGGTTAGCTCTTGCAAACAGAAAGCACCTTGGTTTTATACCATATAGCCAGTTGAGACTGAAAACAATAAAAAACAAAACACTCAGCACTGTAATTGACATTGTTTTCTCCTTAGGGGAAGAAATAGCAAACAACTCCTAAATTAAAATAGCCAGATATAACCTCATTGCTTTAGACCAAAAATGGACACTTTTAAAACTTTTTTAAGAAAGAGAAACATGGAGTGATGAGTTTGAATCCATCTACATATAAGAGTGTGCTTTTCCTTTAGTGTAAATATTTGTTCTTTGTCTTCTCTATGCCACTTTCCAGTATGCTGTCTAATGCGTCAGAGCAGGGCTAACTATTTGACTCAGGACAACTTCTGCCCCCAAAAGCTAGATGTCTCCACTCCCATTCCTCTCAGAATATTGATTCAACCAAATATCTGTTTCTTTAATTTGTAACTTTATTTTTTTTTTTTAAGATTTTATTTAGTCATTTGACAGAGAGAGACACAGCGAGAGAGGGAACACAAGCAGGGGGAGTGGGAGAGGGAGAAGCAGGCTTCCCGCTGAGCAGGGAGCATGATGCGGGGCTCGATCCCAGGACCCTGGGATCATGACCTAAGCCGAAGGCAGACGCTTAACGACTGAGCCACCCAGGCGCCCGTAATTTGTAACTTTAAAAATTGAATCTCAAATTGGGTCTGAATTGTGCGACCTAGGTCACCTGCCTGCACTGCACTACAAAGGAAGGGAAGTTTGAAGCTGAAATTTCCTACAGTTAAAAGGTGATGACTTTCATAATCTAGTAAGGGGAGAATAAAAAGCAAAATAATGATATCGAAAATTAAAATTTAATTGAGAAATTATTGTAAATTTTGTATAGAGTCATAGGATATTATTGATTGATTAAAATCGTCATGCAAATATTTTTAAAAGAGGTTTGAAATATAATCATATTCTCTTTCTGATGCAAATTGTATCTCTTCAGCAGCTTTCCTTTAACACTTAAACCAAATATTCAGGTCAGAAAAATCCACAAACATTGTCCAGTCTAACTATTTCTTTTTGATGAATTCTAAATGAGGTCTAGGAAGAACGGTAATTGAACTAATGTAGCAGTGCGTGCTTTTACCTAACACATTAATACATATAATTAAATAATTGAGATTATTAATTATAGGAAAAAATACTTTTAATCTAGATTATAAAAGGAAATAATTATTTAAAATTATAAAGTAAGAGAATTAATTACCCTAAATATTATAAATATGAATGTACACTAATAATACTGGAATAACTATGTTTAAAATCAATTTACACATATATGCTATAGACTCCTAAGTTAATTTTCTATCCTCTCCTGCATCAACTTATAATATTCCTCAGGGACAAGACAAAACATATCTTAAAGTAAATATTGTTTATATAGACAACATTAAAGGCCCTAAAGTTTTCTTAGTTAAATAAAATAATATATGCACTCAAAGCAAATTAAGACTTTGGAATATAGCAATAATTGTTAAAAGGATTTTTTACCAAAAATGTAATATTGACCTCTGGAACTTGGCAGAATTAAATAAAAATATTCTTTCTCTTATGAAAAAAAAAAATAATCCATCAGTATTCTCACATATCATGAAAATATCAGTTGAGGGACTCCTGGGTGGCTCAATTGGTTAAGCATCTACCTTCAGCTCAGGTCATGATCCCAGGGTCCTGTGATCCATCCTGCATCAGGCTCCTTACTCAGTGGGGAGCCTCCTTCTCCCCCTGCTTGTGTTCTCTCTCTCTCTCTCTGAAAAATAAATAAATAAAATCTTTAAAAAAAAAGAAAATATCAGTTGACAATCAAAGATAATCAAACACAAACAAAATCTTGATTTCAGGAGTAAGAGTGAGCAAAAACAAAAACAAAAAAATTGATAATTATATGGACTTTAGATATTAAAATTGTCAGTCCATTAATATAAAATAAATATGTAAGTCTGAATAACCTAGAATACAGCACATGTAAAAGAGAAATAGAATATATATGGAGAAGGCATCATATATCTCTAACCTGAGTCCCAGAAAGAGAATATATAAAAAGAAAAAGAACTTTTGAAGAGATCAGGACAGAGAACTTTTCAGAACAAATGGAAACAGATAAGAAGCAGGGAATGCAAAAGAGATGTAAATAAGTAAATAAAAATCCACACCTAGACATATATTAATAAAACATACGAACACCAAAGACAAAAAAAAGAATCTTAAAGCAGACAGAGATAACTGCTAGAGTGTAGGAAGCTTTTTAAACAAAGATGGAAACTAAGATAAAGGTATACTCTCTTTACATTGCTAAGACAAAATAAAAGTCAGCCTCTAATTGAGTACTCAGGAGTATTTATATGAAAAAACATTATTTTCATATAAAAAGCTAAGAATTTACTAAAAAGAGACCAATTCAAATGATAATCTCATCCAGAAACACCCTCACAACATATCTAGAAATAATGTTTAGCCAAATGTATGGGCATCCTGTAACCCAGTCAAGCTGACACATAAAATTAGCCATACATGCCTCTATAAAATAACAACAAAGGGATGGGTTAAGGTGCATTTAAGTTGGTAAATCTGTAGGCAAATTTATTTTTATTTTTTCAGGTGAATTTAAATAAACATTGTTTAAAAATTAATAATAATAATTTTTAATTAGTGGTATTTTAAAAAGGACAGAATGAAAATGTTGGACAATAATTGCACGTAAATTAGGAAAGGCATAAACAGATTTATTCATAATGAAAATGTCCCATATTTTGAGAGGATGACTAACAAATGGATTAACTTTACATTTATAAAACTAAATTTGTATGATAAAATTTAAAAATAACCATTTAAAGGGCCGCCTGGGTGGCTCAGTCGTTAAGCGTCTGCTTTTGGCTCAGGTCATGATCCCAGGGTCTTGGGATTGAGCCCCTCATCGGGCTCTCTGCTCAGCGGGAAGCCTGCTTCTCCCTCTCCCACTCCCCCTGCTTGTGTTCCCTCTCTCGCTGTGTCTCCCTCTCTGTCAAATAAATAAAATCTTAAAAAAAAAATAACCATTTAAGGAATAAAAATAGAAGAGGAGAATGAATAAGAAAATGAAACTGAAGAAAAAAAACAAGGTCAAGAAAGGAGAAAATAGGAAAGTGTAGAAATAGGTAATAATCATGAGATGGTAGGGAAATAATGAAAACAATTGATAATCACAGTCACACTAACTGGGCTAAACTTCACAGTGAAAAGACAGAGTTGTTAAATTGAACTAAAACAAAACTCCATTACATTGCAAAACATTAGCAGAGTTAAAGAGCATCAGTGCATAAAGGCAAAGTGTTCAATTTAACAATCTCTTGGAAGTTTTAAATTGTTTCTACCTAACAACAGAGGAGAGAGGAAGAAAGGAAAGGACCCGGCAGAGAGAGAGAGAAGAAAGTGAAATAATAGACCTACAAGGAAGGATTGACAGATGTCATTGTGTTATGTCATCATAGCTCTCAGTAGTTCATGAAATAAACATTTTTAAAATAGCAAGCAATTTGAAGGGTTTGATCAGCACCATTACCAAATTAGAACTAATATGTATAGAATATTGAACCATAACAGTTGAAGAATGCACATTTTTCATGCACATATAAAATATTTATGAAAAGTGATGATGCGCCATGTCATAGAAGCAGTTTTTAAAACTTACAAATAATTGCTATCATAGGGACTTCAGTATCTGATGACAGTACCTTAAGGAAGACGACAATAACCAAAGATGACTAGAATAAAACTGTATTTGGAAATACAAAAACAAACATACAACTCATGGATCATAGACTAAATCACTATTGAAATTAGGCAATACATAGAAATAGACAATAATGGAAATACTAGGTATCATAACTCAAAGTGTTGGGTTGAAGCAAAACAGAGGCAAATAGCCTAAAGCTTTTTTTTTTTAAAGATTTTATTTATTTATTTGAGAGACAGAGAGCGTGAGCATGAGCAGAGGGCGGAGAGAGGGAGAGGCAGACTTCCCACTGAGCAGGGAGCCTGATGGGGGACTCAATCC
>NW_028040406.1:0-475 GCF_054177405.1 Leptonychotes weddellii | reverse complement strand
TAAGTAAATGAGTTGGCTAATAGAGTGACTCATGAAGTGCTTAAAAAGTACTTATTTTGGGAAAGTCTACCTTGATTTGAAACCTGGCTCTATCACTCACTAACCTTATGGCTTTAAGTAAGTGACCTCACCTTCTGTGTCTGGGTTTCCTTATCTGTATATATAATGGGGATGACCAGAATTTATGTAATAACCGTATTGTGAGACTAAATGGATAATTATCCATGGATAATCTGAGCAGTTCCTGGAGTATGAGCTGACTATTACTACTCTGTGCTTTTCTTCTAAGTCTGGGCCATTTGCAACACATTTTATAAAAAGTTTAGGGGAGACAGAGAGGAACTGATACACAGATGTATGAAACATGGGCCCTGCTCTGGAGAGTTTGTAATCTAGTGGTGGCACTCAGACAAGCATGAAAGATATAGAGGGAAAGGAAGTATTTGCAGAACATAATTCAAATCTGAAGGTAGGA
>NW_028040405.1:0-475 GCF_054177405.1 Leptonychotes weddellii | reverse complement strand
AAAACTACTGTAGGCCAAATAAGTTGTCCATATATATTTGTATAAGATTTAACTGTTTATTTTAAACTAATTTACTTTTGTTTATATATCATTACTAAAATAACACCCTATTTTATACATAAGTCTTGAACTTCCTCTGAAATTTTCATTTAGCATAATATAGTCTCTTTATACCAACCAAGATATCTGTAGCTTCTACATATTACACAATTAGATTTCCTTTCTGGTCTGCTGACAGGTATTTTATGAATAACATCAGCAATATCCAGTAATCTGCTGCAAGAAATAGTGCTGGTTTCATTAGAAAATAATTTGCCTTTCAAAACATTTTTTTATATACCCTAAGCACTCCCTAATAATATAACTTAATAATAGAGCATTAAGGAAAATTCTGGTTATAGTAAAGAAGTAAGTCAGTTCAGTGCTGAAAGGAAAGTGAGTGGAGAGGCTCGCCTCACCTGGGCTTTTGCAAATA
>NW_028040404.1:0-475 GCF_054177405.1 Leptonychotes weddellii | reverse complement strand
TCCCATGGGTGTGACCAAACTTGAACTCTGGGGAACCTGATGAGGCTGAACTGAGTTCCCCCCATCTTGCCAGGTAGAGGAGTGACCACTTGATGTCCAGACAGTATCCTCAGGTGGCCCAGTAAGCATGCAGGTCAGCTTTGGCAATAAAGCTACTCCTGGGGACCGGGCCTGACAATTGTCACAGAAACAGATAAACCCTAGACTATTGATGCTGGAAGGTTTTTTTTTTTTTTTTAAGATTTTTTATTTATTTATCTGAGAGAGAATGGGAGACAGAGAGCATGAGAGGGGGAGGATCAGAGGGAGAAGCAGACTCCCCACTGAGCAGGGAGTCCGATGCGGGACTCCATCCCTGGACTCCAGGATCATGACCTGAGCCGAAGGCAGTTGCTCAACCAACTGAGCCACCCAGGCGCCCCGATGCTGGAAGGTTTAATAATAGCTAACATGTATTAAACATGCACTATGGACT
>NW_028040403.1:0-475 GCF_054177405.1 Leptonychotes weddellii | reverse complement strand
CTCAGTGATCCATGGGAACCCACTCTTGTTAGTGTTAGTTTTCTCTTCCGTTAAACATGGAAGGAAGTCTTTGGAAGATGAGGTCCCTGTGGGCAGAACTGTGGGCAGTTCCTTTGCATCCCACGGAGCACAGGATCTGTCCATCGGGGAGCACTGGTGCCCAAAATCCTCCCGTGCAGATGAGCTGAGGCTGAAGTCCACATCTGCTGGCTTGTGTTACACTACTAATGATGCTAGTGCCACCATGATCACCTCCTCCACCAGCACCATCACCTCCTCCACCACCAGCACCATCTCTGCCATCACCTCTTCCACCAGCTCCTCCATCACCTCCTCCACCACCAGCACCATCTCTGCCATCACCTCCTCCACCGCCTCCTCCATCACCTCCTCCACCACCAGCACCATCTCTGCCATCACCTCTTCCACCAGCTCCTCCATCACCTCCACCACCACCTCCTCCACCACCTGCACC
>NW_028040402.1:0-475 GCF_054177405.1 Leptonychotes weddellii | reverse complement strand
GACAAGTGCAGCATACTCATGATGTAACGTCCCTGAGCCATGAAGTGGCTGCTGTATTTTGTTACTAAATGTGTTCCCATGCTGTCCCCCTTCCCCATTTTAGCGAGATGGAACCATGGCACCACCACAACTAAGAGGCCAGGAACAACCAGAGCTCCAGCAAAGCCTGCAGGTAATGCTGCCACTCTGAGGAGGGGGCAGTAAAGAAGGGTACCGTAGAGCTCTCTTTGGGGCAGATGTCCAAAGAGCTCCCTGTGCTTTAACCAGTTGACTTTCTCTTGTATGTTTTGCGGCCCACTGAAGATGATGATTTTAACCTGGCTGATGCCCTGGATGACCGAAATGATCGAGATGACGGCCGCAGGAAACCGAGCGCAGGAGGAGGAGGAGGTAAGTCAGAGCTGGCTGGAAGCACCGGCCAGCATGGCAGCTGCCTGGCCGGGTTGTCGCTCCTTCACTACAGTGGCCTGCAGAG
>NW_028040401.1:0-475 GCF_054177405.1 Leptonychotes weddellii | reverse complement strand
CACTCACATATCCTGCTTTTCCACGTTACAATCAGGTCTATAGAAATGTTTCCGACTTACACTAACAAAAACCTCTTTGATACACTGGGCCCTCAGATAACTGGTTGCTACCACCTTCACATCTGCCTGTCCTTTTTATGACACAAATACTAATTTTGACTGAGAAGTTAAATACTAGTAAGAAATTACTATTTTTTTTTAAAGATTTTATTTATTTATTTGAGAGAGAGAGAATGAGAGACAGACAGCATGAGAGGCAGGAGGGTCAGAGGGAGAAGCAGACTCCCTGCTGAGCAGGGAGCCCGATGCGGGACTCGATCCCGGGACTCCAGGATCATGACCTGAGCCGAAGGCAGTCGCTTAACCGACTGAGCCACCCAGGCGCCCCAAGAAATTACTATTGTTAATGTTACCAGAACCTTCACTGGCCAACCACATTGATTAATGCTAACCAACAAACATGATGTTAAGAATC
>NW_028040400.1:0-475 GCF_054177405.1 Leptonychotes weddellii | reverse complement strand
TGTGTGTGTGTGTGTGTGTGTGTGTGTGTGGATTGCAGCCATGTATACACATGCATCCTAGCAAAGTCAGGGAGAGAGAAGTCAAAAATACACAGACGGCACTGCGGGAAACCGGGAACGTTCTTCTGCTCCTGTTGTAATATTGATAAGATTTCCAGCGTGTAAAGAGCACAAGAGAAGAGAGTTTGCGCTGAACAGTCCCCGCGGAAGGGCTGACGACCGTCCCCCTAACTGGACGGAATGCCCCCCGCCCGGACCATCAAGCCAGGCCTCTCCAACAGGGCGGGCTCCCTCCCACGGGGCCCCACCCCCATGAGTGAGGGGCCAGGACCGAGCCTTACCCTCCTCGGTCTGGCCGCGGAAGTTGAACTGGGGCCTCTGCGAGGGCATGACAAACAGCAAGGTGGCCACGAAGGTGGCCACGGTGGCATCAGACACGTACCTACAGGCGAGAGCACACAGGACATGCCCAG
Organism: Leptonychotes weddellii; assembly: GCF_054177405.1. Lineage (NCBI taxonomy): Eukaryota > Metazoa > Chordata > Mammalia > Carnivora > Phocidae > Leptonychotes > Leptonychotes weddellii. The sequence goes on along the minus strand of NW_028040400.1, from coordinate 2 downwards.
CT
>NW_028040399.1:0-475 GCF_054177405.1 Leptonychotes weddellii | reverse complement strand
TTATTTTCCATCATTTGGTCTTCTATATCACTGATTCTCTCTTCTGCCTTATTTATCCTAGCAGTTAGAGCCTCCATTTTTGATTGCACATCATTAATAACCTTTTGATTTTGACTTGGTTAGATTTTAGTTCTTTTATTTCTCCAGAAAGGGTTTCTCTAATAACTTCCATGCTTTTTTCAAGCCCAGCTAGTATCTTTAAAATCATCATTCTAAACTCTAGTTCTGACATCGTACTAATGTCCGTATTGAGTAGGTCCCTGGCAGTCCGTATCACCTCTTGTTCTTTTTGTTGAGGTGGTTTTTTCCATCTTGTCATTTTGTCCAGAGTAGAATAGACGAATGAGGGAACAAAATGCTAACAGGGTAACAACATTCCCAGAAAATATACTCTAAACAAATCAGAAAAGATCTGAAGCCAGAGGAAAAGAAAGGGAAAGAAAGAAAAAAGAAAAAGATAAAGATAAAGATAAAA
>NW_028040397.1:0-475 GCF_054177405.1 Leptonychotes weddellii | reverse complement strand
CACTCACATATCCTGCTTTTCCACGTTACAATCAGGTCTATAGAAATGTTTCCGACTTACACTAACAAAAACCTCTTTGATACACTGGGCCCTCAGATAACTGGTTGCTACCACCTTCACATCTGCCTGTCCTTTTTATGACACAAATACTAATTTTGACTGAGAAGTTAAATACTAGTAAGAAATTACTATTTTTTTTAAAAGATTTTATTTATTTATTTGAGAGAGAGAGAATGAGAGACAGACAGCATGAGAGGGAGGAGGGTCAGAGGGAGAAGCAGACTCCCTGCCGAGCAGGGAGCCCGATGCGGGACTCGATCCCGGGACTCCAGGATCATGACCTGAGCCGAAGGCAGTCGCTTAACCGACTGAGCCACCCAGGCGCCCCAAGAAATTACTATTGTTAATGTTACCAGAACCTTCACTGGCCAACCACATTGATTAATGCTAACCAACAAACATGATGTTAAGAATC
>NW_028040396.1:0-9699 GCF_054177405.1 Leptonychotes weddellii | reverse complement strand
GCGCCTGGGTGGCTCAGTTGGTTAAGCGACTGCCTTCAGCTCAGGTCATGATCCCAGGGTCCTGGGATCGAGTCCCACATCGGGCTCCCGGCTCAGCGGGAAGCCTGCTTCTCCCTCTCCCACTCCCCCTGCTTGTGTTCCTGCTCTCGCTGTCTCTGTCTCTGTCAAATAAATAAATAAAATCTTTAAAAAAAAAAAATCCTTCTTAAAGATCATGATAAATAATAGATGTACAATAAACATTTACTGCATGGATGAACAATATGTTTCTGATACTATATCTTTATTCTCAGAAAAATCATAAGGGAGGCAATGCTGATAGCTTTAGTGGGAAACTTGATAAAGGGCAGTAGCTAGTAGCCAAAAGTTTCCTTTTCTACTCTTCGAGGTAGCTACTTGGACTTCTCTGAAATACCAATCAACAAGTCACTATTAATATATTCATTTCTTCTTTTATTATTCTGCTAATATTTAAAGATTTACTACATACTGGACACTTTCTCGGTAACTCTGGGAAGTAAAAGGATGAATAGGATATAGCTTTGGGCGCCTGGGTGGCTCAGTTGGTTAAGCGGCTGCCTTTGGCTCAGGTCACGATCCTGGAGTCCTGGGATCAAGTCCCACATCGGGCTCCCTGCTCGGCAGGGAGTCTGCTTCTCCCTCTGACCCTCTTACCTCTCGTGCTATCTCTCATTCTCTCTCACTCAAATAAAAAAAAAAAAAAAAAAAGAATAGGATATAGCTTTTCACATAAGGACCTGCCTTAGGTTCAGTTGTCCGGAAAGAGCCCTTGAGATGGGGATTGCTGTATGGGTAATTTATTAAGGATGTGCTCACTCCTGTAAAGGGAGTGGGGGAAACAGAATGGGAAATTGGAGGAAGCCCAAAAGGGATATGATCTCAAATCCCAAGATAGCTCTGTAGTATAAGTTTACTTCAGGGTTGTCCTCCACAACCTCCTCACAGGAAAGGGAGCTAGGATTCCATAATCCAAAATCTGTAAGGGCGCTGACCAAGGGTTGCCCCAAGGTTGGGCTGGAGGGCAGTGATTTCCCAGGCACTTCTTTTTCACTGAACAAAACCACTCCAGCAGCATTTTTTTTGCAAAGAAAGCTGTAGGTACGGCATATTAGAAGGGGCTTGTCCCCTCACCTTGAAGAAAAATATATCTGCATAGATCACCAAAAAAATCCCTTTTAGGCATATTTAGCCAAGTAACTAAGGAAAATGTAGAAGTATGGCAAAAAAAAAATAAAAGAAAAAAGAGTGATATACAGACCATAAAAGGCTTTATTTAACTGATGTGTATCAAGGAGCGCTTGAAGACCAAGTAACTGCTCAAGTGGAAACAGAATTGCTTTTATAGGGATTGGGGAAGAGAAAGGTATTGTGACAGAATGCAGGTTTTTTCCTTACTGCAAAAACTCAAGGCAGGAATGGTTTTCTGTGCCTCTTGCTTAGGATCATTGGTGCAATCCCCTTCTGGCAACTGTCAGAACAGTTCTTTCCATAGCTGTTTTTGCAGGTGTTGCAGTTTGTCGAAATTTAGGAGAGGAGGAAGTGGCAAAGAAAGGGGAAAAGGGAAAAGAAGGGAAAAAAGGTAAAAGAGTCTAGGCTGAAGGCAAGGGAAACTGGGGTCCTTTTAAATCCTTTGTATACAAACAATACAATTGTTGAAAAATTTCAGTAGAAATGTCAACGGTTATTCACCTTCACCAATATGGAAACACTGGTTAATGCCCTAAGAAACTGGTTGTTATAAAACCCAATGAAAATCTGAAAGTAGAGGCTATGAGTCTGTGACTCCGTAACTTTATAATATAAAAGAGAGATATCTGGTCACTCTCCTCCATTTTTTTTATTCCATTCCATTTTGCCATTTTGTATGTCTATTTGGATTTAGGTTTGCATTTTCTGAATTTGTCATGTGATAGCAAAAATTTGGTTATGTAATTACTTCCAGATACCTAATCATGTTAGTCTGTGATTTGTCCTGAGAGTGAACCAAATCTGTTGACCATGTCTATTTTAATTCATCTTCACTGTAAGATTGTGTTGAGAAATAATCTAATGACGAAAGCTCATCTAAATGCTGAAAATATATTTTAATACTATCAATCCTGAGATTTTTGCATTATTAGTTTTTCCTTTTGTCTTTTGAATGGAACAAGAATCTGCAGCAAAGTGAGATTTGCTATCTTTACTGCACTCAGCATACTGTAGGGAGGTTTAATTTTGACTATTTGTGCACTTTAGCTAACAGTTAAATGGATCTATTTCGGAATCACTATAAATAGGAAATTAAAGCAGAACACAAGTGCAAAATGTAAAGATGTTACAAAACCATCTCTTTCAAAATGATAAATAACGATGTAATAAAAAAGATTGATAACTGAGTGCTATCCATTTTTATTGCATTAAATATCAGTTTAAATATATAAAAAGTTCTTAAATAATATACCAAAGAATACATTTTAGACTACATATATGGTATTTAAATGTTAATATGATTCTGAACTAACCATAACATTTTAATGCCTCACATTAAGCATTATAGTCTGAGAACACCAAGAGAAAAGTAAGAAAAAATAAAATATGGTTTAATAATCTTTCCCTCTTATGCATTTTGCAACAGTCTTTAGTGGTTTATTTATTGGAAATATTACTCTTAAATATAAAGTAGTTAAGATTCCTAAAATATTGCTTCTTACTTAGCCTTTCAGGGCCCAAGTGCTTTCTCAAGTTCCATATTTTCCATAATTTGTGCCTCATTCTGCTAACCTTTAAAGTGGTATTTCAGAGATCCTGAAAGCAATAGAAAGAGAACACAATTGATTTTATGAATGACTTACTGGCATCAAAGTCAAAAACTTGAAGAACAGAAAAATTCTGGTATCTTCAACAAAGCTTAGTAACTTTTTTTTTTCTATCTCAGTCGAAAACTGACTCTATACTTAGAAAATATTCAGAGAGTACTTTATTCTTACACAAAAACCATGAGTAGGTCTGGTAATTTTATTTTTATTTATTTATCTAGTAATTTTATTATAAGAATTACTCAGTTGCTTGACATCACTTGAGAATAGTAGTTCTATTAAGTATTATTATTATTATTATTATTTTGCTTTTCAATTCTCTGTTTTGATGATTTTTATACATAGTTTAGGGCAGGAGAACTGGGTAAAGACATGGCCAGCCTCCAGAAAAGAAATGAGAGTTATGAGAAAGTTAATTTTGGCATCTTGGGAATGTGTACTAGACTTAAAAATTACTGGCTTTACTATCAAATGTAGGTTTTCATTTTCATAAGCTCAAACACATTAATATTTAATACTCTCATCTTTGACATATATTCTTGGTATATTGCATTTCACCCTTTCTTCTTTCTGGATTCAACTATGGAATAAGGAACATTTTTGTTGTTGTTTTACATGTGCATTTTAGATTGATTTTAAATTTGGTTCCCAGCCTCCCAGTTTTATTTCTTCAATATATCACTTGAAAAGTAAAAAAGAAGATAAGTACAGGGAGATTTCAAACATAAATAATAACACCTGTCAGTAAGTGCAATTATTTTCAGGAACACACATCAGAAGTGATACTTCTTTAACTTAGATTGGCTATATCATTTTGCTTCCGTATTTCCATTTAAAAATTATAAACAGGTGCTAGAATGGGTGATTCTATGCTAAAAGAACTTTGAATTTTATTTTTTAGACTATTTAAAAAAGTTAAGAGTAAGCATTTACAAGACTTTGTGATATACATATGGCTGGAAAGCCTGGAATTTCTTATGATCCCCCAGTACTAACCAAATACATAGTCAACTAGGTGGCAAGAGATACCTGCACTACCATCTTTAAGGCAACTCTGTCTTAAAATTAATACAATGTTTATTTTTATGTATTTGGTAGTGTCATGGATTCAATTAAAATATTTTGAATTTCCTTTGCATGTGAAGTGATAGCCAAATTAATATAGGCAGAATTCATTAAGATAATATGCTTATTTTATTTTTTAAATTATTCTTTAAACATGCTTACTTTAAAAGTATATTTGTTTTGTTTGGGAGAAGAGCCTTCTTAAACAGTTGACTCACTGCTCTGAGACTTGCTCATCTTATCTGGAGATCAGGTAGAGATGGGATTGTGTGAACCATACAATTTTTCAACCCATATTCTTCAAAATGCCTGAAAAATGGGTAGGAATGCATGATTTATTTTCATGGGCAACTTGCTCAACATTTGATATAGATGAGGATCTTTCCCTAATCTGTGGCAGTGACTGCCTTGCCTAGCTCTGTTTGTAGCTGTGGTGTGAGGCAAGGTGGGCCTCTTTACCTACCTGGCCGGAGAAAGAGCCCACAGTGTTTTCCCCTGTAACCACTGCAGATGGATTTAGGCAGATGCATGCCCAGCACATGCTGTAATAGTAGTCACTCTCTCTGGTTCTTCTTTGAACAGAGTGCAGAGACGAATTTTGCAGTCATTCCAGCTCTGTTCAAGCCAAAGACAGGGATAGAATGTGACCAAGACAGAGGATAGGGACCAGGGTCTGCTTTCTACCAATGAGGCTACATTAGGAAAAACTATTACCATGTTCTTTCCTGTGTTCTCTGTTAGTCAGATAGTGACATGTTATAAGCTTAAAAGCATCGTGTAGCATCCCAGTCACTGCTATATTGTGGGCAAGGATAAAAATAAAGAATCCCTAAGGATCACGGACATAGGTTTTCTGGGAGAACTAGATATATTGGATTCCTTAAATAGTTAATAAATATTCAGAGTGTTTCAATTAATTCTAAAAGTATTTTAGAATTGGAATAGACAGGGATGTCAAGAAAAATTATTTCAAAAGCCTGTAATTTTCTTTGCAGAACCACATGCCTTACTCCATGTAATATTTGTAATATTTTTTTGTAATTTTTTTTTATACATTCGAAATAAATTTGTCAGTGTGGCGGGCAAAAATGGGGCAAGCAAATTCTAGGAATAATTACTCTCAAGACAAATAAAACAAACTCCAAACATTTGTTCATTTCCCCATTATAAAGTCATTTTTCTCACCCCAGTAGATGTCAAATACCTGACCAATTGGAGGAGGAAAATTGTGCCTCTGGTAACCAGAAATCATCTGACTCTTAGAAATGAGATTTTTTTGGCATTCCCATTAGGGCTTTCATGTTGGCTTATTAAGACTAAATGGGCAGCTGAACAAGATTACCTGTCCCTGATAGGAAGGGAAATAAAGTTAATGATAAGACAAGCTGGCTGACTATATTCCTTAACCTGCCTCTTAAACTACTTCCCCAAATCTCTACCTGAGGACTTAACACCATGGGGAGCTTGATCAGTTCATTTTATTAAGATTCTTGGCTGATTTATACTTTGACTTGAAAATTTGACTCAGGAAAGCATTTAGTAATTGTATGGGGTAATTTTTCAATGGATTAAGATGGCAGAGTAGGAGGACCCTGAGCTTGTCTTGTCCCTGGAGCACAGCTAGATAGTTAACAAATTATTCTGAACACCCAGAAGTCAATCAGAGGTCTGAGAGAACAAAATCTGCAAGTCTACAAGTAGAAAAGTGACCACTTTTTGCAAGGTAGGAGGTGCAGAAATTCAACTTTGGGAGACAGCTGTGGATGCTGTGGCGTGGAGGGAGCCTGCTCACGGAGGCTACCGCAAAGTGTTAGAAGCGGTGGAGCACAAAATTTGAACTTTTAAGTTCGCTACCATGGGGGAAGTGCCTGGATTAAAGGTGCTCAGGTGGCAAAGAGGGCAGAATCCCAGGAGTGACAGGCTGGTCTGAGGATCCCCTGGATTGCAGGAAGAATGGTGGCGCCAAGGTGCCACGCTGTTCCCAGGCATGGGAGCTGGGAGGCCAGTAGAGAGCAGCAGGTCTTGGTGCTGGCTTTCTGCTATAAACTGCGAACTGCTGTGTGGTCATGTGACCACTTTCCTGGGACCCGCTGGTACGTGTGCCGAGACCCTCCCCTGGAGGAACAGTGTGGGTCTGTGCTGCAGAAGTCCCTGAAATTTGGAGTTTTGAAACTCAGTCCCGCCCCTGATAAAAAGGCTCAGACACAGGCAATGTGAACGCAGGGTTAGATGGAAACCAGGGAAACAAATCAGGTAATTGCTTTTCTGTGAGGGCTCACTGAAGAGTAGGGAGTGCAAACTTTCAGATCCAAGGCTAGAGAGCTGGGCACAGTCATCATACCATCCATCAGTACTAAAGCCTTCAAGGAGCAAAAGGGTGCCACCTAGTGGAGGCCAGAACCACATACACCAAGTCCCTCCCTACTGCACCCCGGGGAAGCATTTCTACTGAAACAAGTCAGCCTGAGAATCAGCCCTGCAGGCCCCTCCTCAAGAAGACCAGGACAAATAACAAGCTCCCACCAAGTTTATTGATCATAGAGTGTTGCAAAGCTTCAGCTCTAGGGTAAATAGGATCATGCTTCTTTTTGACTTTTATTCTTTATTTTAAAATTTTAATTATTTTTTTTTTCATTTATCTTCTTATATTTTCCAATTCCTTTTGTTAATTTTTATGATTATTTTTTAATTTATATATATACTTTCCATATATTTTATTTTTGTCTACTTTCATTTCATTTTATTTTATTTTTAAATTTTGAGATCTAGATTCTTTTAACAAATAGATCAAAACACACTCAGGATCTATTTCTTTGTTTTGTTTTGTTTTTGTTTTTCTTGTTTTGTGTTTTGTGTGGGGTTTTTTTGTTTGTTTTTTTTCTTTGTTTTTTCTTTGCTTTTCTTTTTTTTACTTTTTTGTTTGTTGGTTTGTTTTTGTTTTTGTTGTTATTTTTTCACTTTCTTCTATTCTTTTCTGGACAAAATGATGAGATGGAGGAATTCACCCCAAAAGACAGACCAAGAGGTAGAACTCACAGCCAGAGATTTAATCAATACAGACATAAGTAAGATGTCTGAACTAGAATTTAAAACAATGATTATAAGGATACTGGTTGGACTTGATAAAAACATAGAAGACACTAGAGAATCCCTTACTACAGAGATAAAGGAACTAAAATCTAGTCAGGCTGAAATTAAAAATGCTATAACCAAGATGCAAACATAAATGGAGGCCATAAAAATGAGGATGGACGATGCAGAGGAGTGAATCAGTGGTATAGAAGATAAAATTATGGAAAATAATGAAGCTGAGAAGAAGAGGAAAAGAAAGGTAATGGACCATGAAGGTAGTATTAAAGAACTTGGCAACTTAGTAAAATATAATACCATTTGCATCAGAGGAGTCCTGGAAGATGAAGAGAGAGAGAAAGGGGCAGAAGGTTCATTTGAACAAGTTATAGCTGAAAACATCCCGAATCTGGGGAAGGACACAGACATCAAAATCCAAGAAACACAGAGAACTTCCATTAAATTCAAAAGAGCTGGCCATCGCCAAAGCACATCATAGTCAAATTCACAAAATACACAGACAAGGAAAGAATCCTGAAAGCAGCAAGGGAAAAAAAGTCCTTATCCTACAAGAAAAGACAGATCAGGTTTGCAGTGAGTCTGTCCACAGAGATATGGCAGGCCAGAAAGGAGTGGAAGGGAATATTCAACATGCTGAATGGGAAAAATATGCAGCCAAGAATTCTTTATCCAGCAAGGATGTCATTCAGAATAGGAGAGATTAAGAATTTTCCAGACAAACAAAAACGAAAGGAGTCCATGACCACTGTACCAGCCCTGAAAGAAATTAAAAGGGGGACTCTGAGTGGGAAAAAAGACCAAAAACAACCAAGACTAGAAAGGGCCAGAGAACATCACCAGAAACACCAACTCTACAGGTAGCACAATGGCGCTAAATTCATATCCCTCAATAATTGCACTGAATGTAAATGGACTAAATGCACCAATCAAAAGAAATAGAATATCAGAATAGATAAAAACACAAGATCCATCTATATGCTGCCTACAAGAAGCTCATTTTAGACCTAAAGACACCTGCAGATTGAAAGTGAGGGGGTAGAGAACCATCTATTATGCTAATGGACATCCAAAGAAAGCCAGAGTAGCCATACTTAGACAAACTAGATTTTAAAATAGGACTCTAACAAGAGATGAAGAAAGGTGTTATATCATAACCAAGGGGCCTATCCATCAAGGAGATCTAGCAATTGTAAATATTTAAGCCCCCAACATGGGAGCACCCACATATATAAATCAATTAATAATAAACATAAAGAAACTCATTGATGACAATACAGTAATAGTAGGGAACTTTAACACCCCATTTACAGCAGTAGACAGATCACCTAAACAGAAAATCAACAAGGAAACAATGGCTTTGAATGACACACTGGACCAGATGGACTTAGCAGATATATTCAGAACATTTCATCCTGAAGCAGCAGAATACACATTCTTTTTGAGTGTGCGTGGAACATTCTCCACAATAGATCACATACTGGGTCACAAATCAGCCCTCAACAAATACAAAAAGACTGAGATCATACTATGCATCTTTTCAGACCACAATGCAATGAAACTGGAAGTCAATCACAAGAAAAAATTTGAAAAGACATTAAATACATGAAGGTTAAAGAACATCCTACTAAAGAATAAATGGGTTAACCAGGAAATTAAAGAAGAATTTAAAAAATACATGGACACAAATGAAAAGGAAAGCCAGACAGCCCAAAACTTTTGGGATGCAGCAAAAGCAGACCTAAGAGGGAAATATATTGCAGTACAGGCCTACCTCAAGAAGCAAGAAGAGTCTCAAATACACAATCTAAACTTACACCTAAAGGAGTTAGAAAAGGAACAGCAAATAAAGCTTAAAGCCAGCAGAAGGGAAATAATAAAGATTAGAGCAGAAATAAATGCTACAGAAACAAACAAATGAAAAACCAAGTAAAACAGAGTAATGAAACTAAGAGCTGGTTCTTCAAAAGAATTAATAAAATTGATAAACCCCTAGCCGGACTTATCAAAAAGAAAAGAGAAAGGACCCAAATTAAAAAATCACAAATGATAGAGGAAAGTTCACAACCAACACCACAGAAATACAAACAATTATAAGAGAATATTATGAGAAATTATATGACAACAAACTGGGCAATCTGCAAGAAATGGACAAATTTCCAGAAACTTACAAACTGCAAAAACTGAAACAGGAAGAAATAGAAAATTTGAATAGACCCATAACCAGCAAAGAAATGGAATCAGTAATCAAAAATCTCCCAACAAACAAAAGTCCTGGGCCAGATGGCTTCCCCGGGTAATGCTACCAGACATTTAAAGAAGAGTTAGTACCTACTTTTCTCAAACTGTTCCAAAAAATAGAAATGGAAGGAAAACTTCCAAACTCATTCTGTGAAGCCAGCATTGACTGAATTGTTCACCACTATCAAGTGGGATTTATTCCTGGGCTTCAGGGGTGGCTCAATATTCACAAATAAGTCAACATGATAAACCATAATGATAAAAGAAAGGATAAGAACTGTATGATCCTAAGGGGCGGAGCAAGATGGCGGAGGAGTAGGAGACCTGGATTTCGTCTCCTCTCAGGAATTCAGCTGGATAGGGATCAAACCATTCTGAACACCTACAAACTCAACAGGAGATCGAAGAAAAGAAGAGCAACAACTCTCTCATCAGAAAAGCGACCACTTTCTGGAAGGTAGGACGTGCGGAGAAGTGAATCCGAGGTGAT
>NW_028040395.1:0-475 GCF_054177405.1 Leptonychotes weddellii | reverse complement strand
TTGAAAGATAGATATTAATTAATCTAGATCATTTGCAAATAAGACAAAATACTGAAACATTAGTTGATAGACATAAGTTTAAATTTATCTACTTTTGGTTTCTTATTTTTACAGGAAGATTAAAAAGATATTTGGGTCTATTAGTAAACATGGGGGTTGGGGAAATGAGAAAATTTTGGTCAAATGGTAGAAAATTCCAACTATAAGATTAATAAGCTTTAGGGGTGCCTGGGTGGCTCAGTTAAGTGACTGACTCTTGGTTTCAGCTCAGCTCATGATCTCAGGGTCATGAGATCGAGACTTGCATCGGGCTCTGTGCTTAGTGCAGTCTTCTTTTTTTTTTCTCTCTCTCTCTCTTTTTTTAATTATGTTACGTTAGTCACCATACAGTACATCATTAGTTTTTGATGTAGTGTTCCATGATTCATTGTTTGCATATAATACCCAGTGCTCCATGCATTATGTGCCCTCCTTA
>NW_028040394.1:0-475 GCF_054177405.1 Leptonychotes weddellii | reverse complement strand
TGCCTGGGGTGGGCATGGGGACCACAAGACCAGCAGTCAGGGTCTGGGCTTGGGAGAATGCAGCGATAGGGCGGGGTCTAGGGCCCTCAGGAGAGGCACATCTGTCTCCCCCAGGGAGTCTAAGCCAGATGTTCTGAAAGGAAGCCAAACCTGTGCAGAACGGAGCCTCAAGAAAAGGTAGTCCCCCACCCTGGCCCCTTCTCACTGCTCTCGCTGAACCCACCTGCCCCAACCAGCTGCCTCCTCTCCACGGACACTTGCCAAGAAGAATACGGTGTATGATTTCTCAATGAGAAACTTAAAACACTAATGAGACATTACGTCTCTCCTCCCGAAAAATTGTACTTCTTCTTTTTCCCTCCCCAAGGAATTTAGCGGGGAGCAGTGCGAGGAGTAGCAGGATCCACGGGGGTACCCTCGTCCGGCTGGGGGCGTGTGCGCGGGGGCGGGGGGGTACTGCAGCCATGAGCACCCC
>NW_028040393.1:0-475 GCF_054177405.1 Leptonychotes weddellii | reverse complement strand
GAATTATTTTTATTTACTGTCTTTTTCATTGGCCTATACACCTATCCTTCCAATAATTAGACCATGCTGAGATAACTAGATTTGCAGTAAGTTTTGATGCCACTATCTTATTTTTGTTATTCTTTATATTCATAATTCATATTCATTACACCACCCCCAAAAGGTAAATATTGCAATGTATTTTAATGTGCTCTTTGCAATACATACACATACATAAAATATATGCATGCATCTTAATTTACATAACTTGGGTTATATATTCCATTCTGCCTTTTACTTTTTTTTTTTTTTTTTTTAAAGATTTTATTTATTTATTTGAGAGAGAGAGAATGAGAGACAGAGAGCATGAGAGGGAAGAGGGCAGAGGGAGAAGCAGACCCCCTGCCGAGCAGGGAGCCCGATGTGGGACTCGATCCCGGGACTCCAGGATCATGACCTGAGCCGAAGGCAGTCGCTTAACCAACTGAGCCACCCA
>NW_028040392.1:0-475 GCF_054177405.1 Leptonychotes weddellii | reverse complement strand
ATAGACACTGGGGAGGGTATGTGCTCTGGTAAGCGCTGTGAATTGTGCAAGACTGTTGAATCTCAGATCTGTACCTCTGAAACAAATAATGCAATATATGTTAAGAAAAAAAAAAAGAAGAAGAAGAAGGTAGCGGGAGGGGAAGAATGAAGCGGGGGAAATCGGAGGGGTAGACGAACCATGAGAGACGATGGACTCTAAAAAACAAACAGGGTTCTAGAGGGGAGGGAGGTGGGAGGATGGGTTAGCCTGGTGGTGGGTATTGAGGAGGGCACATTCTGCATGGAGCACTGGGTGTTATGCACAAACAATGAATCATGGAACACTTCATCTAAAACTAATGATGTAATGTATGGGGATTAACATAAGAATAAAAAAAAAAAAAGAAACCAGCATTCACAGTATGCTGGATGCTAGAAGCGAGTCAGCTGCTATTAAAATTTTCCTCCCCCAAGACAAATTGGCTGTCCTGCAG
>NW_028040391.1:0-475 GCF_054177405.1 Leptonychotes weddellii | reverse complement strand
TCTCTCTCTGTCTCTCTCTCTCTCTCTGTCAAATCAATAAAATCTTAAAAAAAAAAAAAATCAGTGATGTCTTCAAAAGTATTTAAAATTTCTCGAATGAACTTGTTCCAAACCGAACTTATGTAATTTTAGGTTCACAGCATCATTAATTCGGGCAACTCTGCTAGCACATAACAGAGAAACTTTAAGTTCTCTTAAATGGTTGCTGTACTCACTTGAGGGTGCTGAGGGGCGGGATGGGGTGGGCAGCTTCTCAGTAAAATAAAATGTTAGAAAATATATATATATATTTTTTAAGATTTTATTTATTTATTTGACAGAGAGAGACACAGCGAGAGAGGGAACACAAGCAGGGGGAGTGGGAGGGGGAGAAGCAGGCTTCCTGTCGAGCAGGGAGCCCGATGCGGGGCTCGATCCCAGGACCCCGGGATCATGACCCGAGCCGAAGGCAGACGCTTAATGACTGAGCCACCCA
>NW_028040390.1:0-475 GCF_054177405.1 Leptonychotes weddellii | reverse complement strand
TAGCAGCGAGAGCCAGATAAAGTCATTTTCGGTTTCTTGGAACATCATTTTCCCATCGGAAAAGAGAGTCCTTGGAAAAAAAACTTAAACAGAGAGGGGGAGGAGAGTACTCAGTGGCAGAACACATTAGAAGAACTTTGCTAAACTCTGACAGTATTACCAGTTAATTCTATGACCCTTTATTCTATTGAGTATCTCATTGAAGACCTGCCAAAAAAAGGTTTATGTAAGAATAAAGAAACAAATTGGGGCACGTGGGTTGCTTAGTTGGTTAAGCGTCTGACTCTTGATTTCTGCTCAGGCCATGATCTCAGGGTTCTGGGATTGAGCCCCGCATCGGGCTCTGTGTTCAGTAGGGAGTCTGCTTCTCCCTCTCCCTTCCCCTGCTTGTGTGCGCTTGATCTCTCTCAAATAAATAAATAAATAAATAAATAAATAAATAAAATATTAAAAAAAAGAATAAAAACCAAATTGA
>NW_028040389.1:0-475 GCF_054177405.1 Leptonychotes weddellii | reverse complement strand
ACCACATCTTCTTTATCCATTCATCTGTCGATGGACATCTTGGCTCTTTCCACAGTTTGGCTATTGTGGACATTGCTGCTATAAACATCAGGGTGCATGTACCCCACAAAGAGCTTGTTTTTAATTCACCTGACACTAAGTCACTGAGCAAAGAAAACACTAAATTTAAGTCCCTCTAGTTAAGTTAGTGAGTATTCGTCTCTCTCCTTTTCTTTATTTTTGTTTGCTGTTATCATTGTTTGCTTGCTTCTGTGACTTGCACAGTACATTTGAGGCTGTTTCTTTTTCTTTTTCTCTTTTTTTTTCCTTTGGCTATTTTTTTAGGCTATTTTTTTTTAGGCTGTTTCTAACCTCAGCCATGATGAGGCAATTCAATCTAGTGAAAAGACCTTAGTTCTGAAACCCAGGAAAACCGAGTTCTACCTTGGCTCTGACAGGAATTACCATGTAATCATCAGCAAGACTATTAACATCT
>NW_028040388.1:0-475 GCF_054177405.1 Leptonychotes weddellii | reverse complement strand
AAGGTGAAAAGAATTATGGGGGGGGTCAATGGTGGTGCTGGCCGCAGAACAGCATGAATTTATTTACTGCTACTGAAATACACTCTTATAAATGGTTAGGACAGGGGTGCCCGGGTGGCTCAGTCGTTAAGCATCTGCCTTCGGCTCAGCTCATGATCCCAGGGTCCTGGGATCAAGCCCCGCATCAGGCTCCCTGCTCCACGGGAAGCCTGCTTCTCCCTCTCCCACTCCCCCTGCTTGTGTTCCCGCTCTCGCTGTGTCTCTCTCTGTCAAATAAATAAATAAAATCTTGGGAAAAAAATGGTTAGGATAATATATTTTTATGTGTATTTTAACTCAATAAAAGAAAAAATGACCAACAAAAGAATATATAAGGAGGTGTATTCACAGGATGGAATACCGTTAACAATAAACATGAATGAACTGCAGGGCACAAGGCAGATGGATAACAAACAAGACACAAAGGAACATATCC
>NW_028040387.1:0-475 GCF_054177405.1 Leptonychotes weddellii | reverse complement strand
AAAGAAGATAGTAGGAAGGGAGAAATGAAGGGGGGGGAAATCGGTGGGGGAGACGAACCATGAGAGACTATGGACCTTGAGAAAAACAAACTGAGGGTTCTAGAGGGGAGGGGGGTGGGAGGATGGGTTAGCCTGGTGGTGGGTATTGAGGAGGGCACGTACTGAATGGAGCACTGGGTGTTATACGCAAACAATGAATGGCGGAACACTACATCCAAAGCTAATGATGTAATGTATGGGGATTAACATAAGAATAAAAAAAAAACTAATGATGTAATGTATGGAGATTAACATAACATAATAAAATAAAAAAATAAAATAAAATAAATAAAAATAATAAATATTTTTTAGCCATTTAAAAAAAATAAAAAATAAAAAGAGCTGCTAGTGTACCATGAGTCAGCAAGAGATTTGGCATGTGTTTTCCCCCAAGATAGAGGGACTTCCAAGAGGAGGAGAGATCATAGAGGATTGC
>NW_028040386.1:0-475 GCF_054177405.1 Leptonychotes weddellii | reverse complement strand
CTAAGGTACCCACCTGCTTCCGGCGACACAACCCCACCTGTGTACGTGTTTGCAGTGCGTTTGCTAGGTGCTCAAAATCCCCACACCTGGAATGTTTCAGACAGGAATGTTTTGCAAATTCGTGGTTGTGGGCTTTCCTGAGAGCACTCTTAGCTATTGGCATCGGGGGTAAGAAGATCGTGGGCTGAATTGTGTCTCCCCACCTCAAAGTTCGTATCTGGAATTCCTAATTCTCAGGACCCCAAAATGGGGATCTATTTGGACGCGGGGTCTTCGAAGAGATGAGGTCAGTAGGGTGGAGCCTGATCCCATAGGATGCGGGTCCTTATAAAAAGAGGAGATGAAGATACAGACACACACACAGGGATGACCAGGTGAGGACCAGCCTCCAGCCCCACCTGGATCTCAGACTCCCAGCCTTGGCCCCACCTGGATCTCACTCACACTCCCAACCTCCAGCCCCTCCTTGGATCTC
>NW_028040385.1:0-9699 GCF_054177405.1 Leptonychotes weddellii | reverse complement strand
AAAAAAACCAGGAGAACTATTGAGTCACCGGTAATAAAACACATAAAGTATGTAAATAATTCTAATGGACTTCAGCAAACTCTCGCTTCTCCAGGGATGAGGTCACCAGAGTAGAGAGAATCATACATTTATGAAACGAAAATCACCACCCGTATGTGAACACACTGATGTCAAGCAAAGGCATCTGTTTTCTGGAGCCACACAGTCTTGCCAAGCCAGACAGGACTCAAGCAGTAGCAAAGCACCAGGAAAGAGCCGATGATCCCCGGATGAGAAAGTATGGCAGCAAATGAGGTAAGAAAGGAAACCGGAAGGAAAGAGGAAGAGGTGTGTGGGTGGGGCCCATTTCACGACTAAGGAACAGACAACTCTCGCAGAACCCTTCAGCGTGGGGCCACATTCATCAAATCGTTCAGAGACGTTTGATGGCCTGAAAAATGATGACTTACACGATGTTTGTACTGTGGGATGGAGGTCACAGAAGGGTAACTGTGTTCCCAAGTCATCACAAATACAAGTTTAAATCAAAATCCATTTTGTACCAAGTTTTGGCAGCAATTTGGGACGGTCTGTGCCTAGTGCCCTGCTTCCAGAACTACCCCCTAGGAACATACACTTCATAGTCTCTTAGGGAAGTTTCTAAGGCAACAACACTCAGTTTCAGGGAGAAAGGTGATGGACATTAGGCACTACAAAGAATCTAACAGAAATCTTTACTTTTTTTGGGGGCGCCTGGGTGGCTCAGTTGGTTAAGCGACTGCCTTTGGCTCCGATCATGATCCTGGAGTCCCGGGATCGAGTCTGCTTCTCCCTCTGACCCTCCTCCCTCTCATGCTCTCTGTCTCTCATTCTCTCTCTCAAATAAATAAATAAAATCTTTAAAAAAAAAAAAGAAATCTTTACTTTTTTTTTTTTTTAAAGCAATATAAAGTTAAATATTAGCCCACACACTTTTTAAAAACATACGCAGAGATGTGGTGTCTTTAGAAAATCCAATTATCTTAAACAGGAGAAAATTTTACCATTAAGTTTGATGGTGTTTCTTCAAATTTCAAGAATATGGGTGCATTGATAATAGTCTCCAGCCTGGTAACTCAGAGACATGGGATCTCAGATCACTAATGCTACTGAAATCCTTCATCTGGGGTACACTGCTCACATAATTGTTCAGCTTTAAAAGACCCATTAACTGGTAGCTAGAGAGAGTATCATTAATACTTGTTAAGGAACCTGTATGTATTTTGATGCAGTGTTGTTTTAAACAAAGGAGCAGAGAGCTATTTTGTTCTGTTTTGTTTTTTTGAGAACCTATAAAACTTTTGGACTTGTAAAAATATTTCTCATAGTATTTCCTACTCAGAGTGCTGTGTATATGTAATTTTAAAAATATACTGCTGATTTAGCAATCAAATATGCGTATCATGTGTTCTACAAATATAAGATTGAAGACTCAAATGAAGGCATGGTGGGTATTCAGAAATAGTAATTAAGTAGGGGGGCCTGGGTGGTTCAGCCAGTTAAGCCTTCGACTCTTGGTTTCGGCTCAGGTCCTGATTCAGGGTAGCGAGGCTGAGCCCCAAGTCAGGCTCCGCATGGAGTTTGCTTGAGATTCTCTCTCCTTCTCCCTCTGCCCTTCATGCTTGTGTGCTCTCTCTCTCTCAAATAAATAAATAAATCTTAAAAAAAAAAATAAGTAATATTTTAAAAGTCTGAGCTCTTTATAAGTAAATAATGTACTTTTATTACATAGCCTAAGCCAGATGATTAATATATGGGAAAATATATTCCATAAAACCATGAATACCAAAAGTCTTAAAATTATTAGTTTGATTTCAAAGCTATAGGGAAATAAATCACTAAAGATCAGAAATTTCAAAGCACCTAATTTGGTCTATGTTTCAGGATTTATTCCAAGTCTTTAATAAATTGAAAATTATTTAAGATTTAAGTCTGATGCTTAAAACCCCTATTCTGCTCAGAAGATATATACTTGTACATTTTTTTCTATCTTAAGATTCCCCACTTTTCATTTTTATAGAATAAAACACAGATAAAGTTAATAATGAGGTGCTTTGTAAATCTTACCCCTGTCAGCAACCCCAACAGTTTTACTGCAACCTAGTAAATTAAGAGAACATAAGAGGGAAATCAAATAGTGCTGTTTTTCCTTCCCCAGTTCAGCAAATATAAGTAACAACTCTACATAAAAACAAATCAAATTGGGTATGTGAATGAGAACCTACGTAGCTTCTTGCAATTACCTAAGTTACACAGACAAATGGAAACTTTCATCATACAAATTCTGACGAATACAACTGTCCAAGCCTCCACAGTGAGCCATTCTAAATTTCATCTTGGCCACCAGTCCAGTGTAGGACACAGGGTAAAGCTGGGTGGGGAAGGCCCCATAATGGTCCGTGATTTGCTACAGAACCTAACTCTCAAATCCCACAGAAACGTTTCTTGCAGTCCTAATAGCCACGGCCACTCTGCACAGAGTCCTCTGACTGCAGGGGCAGTAAGAGCAACCTGAGGTCGTTTCAGTAAACACATGCAACCAGGATGGTGCGCTCATGCAGGCACAGTTTCGAAAAAAAGACGGTATGCAGGACAAACAGAAAAGCTGCACAAAATAACATCAAGAGTGAGAAGGACCATGAGTTAGTTAGAAGGAACATGCTTTTATTTACCCTTTCTTCTTGTGTCGATAAAATCTGTACAGGATGCAGCCAAGTAGTACAAGGCCAGCAACTACAAGAAACCAGGAAACAAATAATATATAACTGAGAGCTGCTTGTCAAGATTCAAAATTTAGGGGCGCCTGGGTGGCTCAGTTGGTTAAGCGACTGCCTTCGGCTCAGGTCATGATCCTGGAGTCCCTGGATCGAGTCCCGCATCGGGCTCCCTGCTCGGCAGGGAGTCTGCTTCTCCCTCTGACCCTCCCCCGTCTCATGTGCTCTCTCTCTCATTCTCTCTGTCAAATAAATAAATAAAATCTTTAAAAAAAAAAAAAAAGATTCAAAATTTAGCAGCAGAAATCAGTAAGTGTTGGTTGCATTTCAGTAGTTAGAAAATGTTATTTTATTTAAGCACATATCTATTTATATTCCATCTGGACTCTTTTACTATCTAAAACCCATTCCCTGGGGTCACTTGAATAGTCCACAGGAAGCCAGAGAAGAATCCTTGCTTAGTTTAGAAAATTATCAAAGCATCTTTGGGATGCAAACTCATGACCAATTATCCTGAAAACACATGTAGTATTTAGGATTTGTTACAGAGTGGACATGTACAGTATAAAAGAATATACATTCACCAGCAAAATGTAGTGTATCATATACAAGGTCAGGCTATTCTAGACTGGTGGACTTCATTTCAAGCTATATAAACTATAGAAACTGAAAAGTTAAATTAAAAATCATTTAATTAAATAAATTTTAAAATAATGCACTTTTTCAGAGTAATACTTTTATTTAAGTGGCATCAAAGTTTGGGCTACTTACGAACAGAAAGAACAATCACAGCGGTGATTCCTTTGCCTGGGAAAAAAATGAACAGTTTGAAGATTGTCCCCGAGGTTCCCGAGTATAGTTGCATTTAATTTTGATCAGATCATCTATACGCTACAGCAAAGAAGTTCTTCCTCAGTCTAGTTTTAGCGTGAGCACTAGTTCTGATCACAGAACCCTTGGAATCAGATCCTACGTTCAGGCTCCACCTTGTAAGACTTCACTTTTGACTGTTTTGTGCTGTAGTTACCATATCAGGTTAGTACAGCTTACTAGGACAATTAGAATTCAGTAGTAGATTAGAAGAAAACGGTTTCAAAATGTATTACTCCATTAGAGTTGGTTTCGTTCAGTATTCATTCTATCATTTGTGATTTTGGTAGAAATTCCTATTTTTTACACAAAAATGGGGTCTGTGGACTAAGTCATAAATAAAGTTTCACCCATCTATCACACAGATGTTAGCTGCCGAATCTTCAAAATCATACTTTATCTTATCAACAACCCCTTCTGATCTTCCACCCCCGAACACCAAGACATAATCCTTATTACCAAGGAGAGTCTAAGTATGTAAATGAAACACCAGGGCACATGGATGCAAATAATGCATAGAAACTTAAACATGCATTTTTGACTACCCAGAGAGAAATAAATACATACTACAAAATCTTAATTCTTAGCAATGATGTCAGGAATACCTCTGCTTCTAAACTGCCATTATTTATGTTAAATTTCTGGAAGTCAAAGCATAAAACGTCATGTTTAAGTCTGATACAAATAAAAGTAATAGACAATTCCCTTCATTTACTTATCAAGAAATCTTTAACTGTCACAACTATACTTTTTTTCATTTTCTTTAACATACATTGTGTGAACTATGTGAGCCTACAAAAAGTTTGCCACACCAGCATGTTACAGAAAAAATTAATCCAATCTATAGTACTTTAAGGCTTATGTATACAAGGGACAAGTAGAAAGAAAATTGATCTACAAATTCATAAAAAAATAACACTACCATATGGATAGCAAGTTATGTTGTATGTATTTTAACCTATATGTAATCATAGAATTTAAGAAAGGTACCTCACCCTACTAGGAATCCGATTTGGGGAGGGGGACCTCTTAAAAACTATATTGTCTGCATGTACTCACACATACTGCTGCTTACATCTGCCATGGTATCTACACTATTAAAATAACTCCAAATGTCAATTTTTACCAATTTGTGGCACACACACTGTTTCTTCTCTAACTATAAGTAATTGAAATATGGTATTTACATGTAGAACTCTAGGGTCTAATAATGCAAGGCTATTAATAACCAAAATAGTACCTAAAGTCTCAGTGTCTTCAGGTGTTGATTCATCACCAGGACTTGGGGGAGGTCCTAGAAAAAAAAAATGGAAATTAAAAAAAAAGAGAGAGAAATAAAGTTTAAAGACCTCTAAATTCATAGGTTTTGATTTTTCACCTTTGTTTTTTTTTTTTTAAAGATTTTATTTATTTATTTGACAGAGAGAGAGATAGTCAGAGAGGGAACACAAGCAGGGGGAGTGGGAGAGGGAGAAGCAGGCTTCCGCGGAGCAGGGAGCCCGATGCGGGGCTCGATCCCAGGACCCCGGGATCATGACCTGAACCAAAGGCAGACGCTTAACGACTGAGCCACCCAGGTGCCCTTTGATTTTTCACCTTTGTATAAAAACCCTTGTAATTTCCTTTTCCTTATATAAATGAATGTTTCCCATTAAAGGTAGCATCATAATATATTATAAATTTGTATGTGATCAGCATTCTTCTTGTCCAGTAATACTTCCTGTGACAATATTCTGTGGTACAGTAGGGCAACTGTATCCTAAGTGTACTGTTAAACTTATGGATTTAATTAAAATTATGGATTCAATGTGATTCTACTTAGAAGTAAAAATTTGGGGGGCTTAATAAACTATTTAGATATTGATCTGCAATAGAAGGAAACTTCAACATGATGAAGGCCATTTATGAAAAGGCCATCACTTGCATCATACTCAATAGTCAAAGACTGAAAGTTTTTCCCTTAAGATCAGGAACAAGACAAGATACCTGTGTCTTCCACTTCTATTCGACATAGTATTAGAAGTTCTAGTCAGAGCAATCAGGCAAGAAAAATAAAAAGCATCCAAATTGGGAAGGAAGAAATAACATGATCCCTGTTCCAGATGACATGCATAACCTTTACATAGAAAACTCTAAGGATCACACACATCCCTATTAGAATAAATGAATTCAGCAAAGCTGAAGGGCACAAAATCAACACACAAAAATCAGTTGTATTTCTACACACTAACAATGAATAATCCAAAAAGGAAATTAACAATCCCATTTATAATAGCATCAAAAACAAACAAAATACTCAGGAATAAAACAAGCAAAAAGGTGAAAAACTCACACACTGAAAACTACAAAACGTAGCTGAAACAAACTGAAGATATAAATAAATGGAAAGACATCCCATGATCATGAATTAGAAGACTTAATATTATTAAAATGTTAATACTACACAAAGCAATCTACAGAATGAATGCAACCCCTATCACCATCTCAAATATGCATTGTTGCGGAAACAGAAAAAAAAACCCAACTATAATTCATATGGCATCTCAAGGGACTAAAAACAGCCAAGATAATTTTGAGAAAGAAGAGCGAAGTTGGGGGGACTCACGCTTCCTGATTTTAAAACTTACTACTACAAAGTTACAATAATCAAAATAGAGAGGTACTGGCACAAAGACAGACACACAGACCAATGGAACAGAACAGAGAACTCAAAAATAAACCCTTATGGGGTGCCTGGGTGGCTCAGTCGTTAAGCGTCTGCTTTTGGCTCAGGTCATGATCCCAGGGTCCTGGGATCGAGCCCTGCATGGGGCTCCCTGCTCGGCGGGAGCCTGCTTCTCCCTCTCCCACTTCCCCTGTTTGTGTTCCTGCTCTCACTCTCTCTCTGTCAATAAATAAAATCTTAAAAAAAAGATTCAAAGTGAGATGATGAAAACATTTTGGAGATACAGATAGTTCTGATGGTTGCAAACAATGTGAATGTACTTCATGCCACTGAAATGTACATTTAAAATGGTTAAAATGATAATATAAGTTTATTTAGAGAAATTAACACACAAGGGCACCTGGGTGACTCAGCCGGTTAAGCATCTGACTCTTGATCTTGGCTCAGGTCATGATCTCAGGATGGTGAGATGGAGCCCCACACTGGGCTCTGTGCTCAGTGGGGAGTCTGCCTGTCCCTCTCCCTCTGCTACTCCCCCTACTCGCTCTCTCAAATAAATAAATGAATAAAATCTTGAAAAAATTAACATACAGAAGTCTAAACATTTCTGAAAAGGAAGTGTTCTGCCAGATATTAAAACATATCATGGGGCGCCTGGGTGGCTCAGTTGGTTAAGCGACTGCCTTCGGCTCAGGTCATGATCCTGGAGTCCCAGGATCGAGTCCCACATCAGGCTCCCTGCTCGGCAGGGAGTCTGCTTCTCCCTCTGCCCCTCCCCCCTCTCATGTGGTCTCTCTCATTCTCTCTCTCTCAAATAAATAAATAAATAAATAAATCTTTAAAAAAAAATATCATACTATACTATGTAAAAAATTAGTACTCTAAGTAAAAAAAAAAACGATTTGGTGCTGGCACAGGAATGCAGAGCTCCAGGGTACAGGAGAATGACCAGAACACCCATGAATTTTATAATATAATAAAAATTGGTACTTGAAAATAGTTGGAGAGAGGACAACTTATTCAACAGATGTTCCTACTTCGCCACTGAGTGGGGGTGAGGGTGGGGGTGGGTGGGGTGGAGAGGAGCCCTGTCTCACTCCATATACCACAATGAATTTCAGATGCAACAACAACTTAAATGCAAAGAATGCAATCAGATGTATGGTTGAAATGATTATATGTTTCAGCATGGGGAAAACCTAAAGCCTTTATAAAAAAGACAAAACACACATAGTCATCAGGGAAAAGATCAATATACTCAACTACCTGTTAATATAAAACTTTTACACATGTAAAAGGCCCCTAATGGGAGAATAGTTTATATAAACTGTGGCATATCTTTTTTTTTTTAAAAGATTTTATTTTATTTATTATTTGAGAGAGAGAGAGAGCACAAGCAGGGTGAGGGGCAGAGGGAGAAGCAGACTCCCCGATGAGCAGGGAGCCCATTGTGGGGCTTGATCCCGGGACTCCAGGATCATGACCTGAGCTGAAGGCAGACACTTAATTGACTAAGCCACCCACATGCCCCCAAACTGTGGCATATCGTAAAGTCACCATTAAAAAGGATGGGATATAATAAATCTGAATATAACCCTAATCCAGGAAGTGGGAAAAGTGCAAGTTTCAGAAAAATATGAACAGCATGATGCCATTTTTATTCAAGAATGAAGAAAATGAACACCAAAATATGTATAACTACACAGAAAAGGATGCTTATGTACAGAAATAGATAAAAAGACACCCTAAACTATTAAGTGATTAACTCAGGTAATGGACTAGAGAAAGAGAGTAAGAACCCATCTTTTATGCTATATACTTTTGTAATGTTTGAAATTTTATAAACATATTCATATACTTATATATTAAAATTATAAAAAGCAATCTATATCCAATAGTATAAAAATCTTAAAAGCAATCTGACTAGTAAAATTAAGGCAAAGAAAAAAACCTAGAAAAAACTGTTCACTTCATGTTAACAGGGCTTTCATTTATAATGAGTTCTGACAAATCAACAAGAAAAATATTGCAGAAACCTAATAGAAAAATGAGCAAAGGGCATGAATAAATTAAAGTAGACCAAAAAAAGTTCAGCTTCACTGATAATTAAGGAAATGCAAATAAATATATGACATCATTTTTAACCCATCACCTTATAAAGCTTTTTTTTCCCCTGAAGATTTATTCATTTGACAGAGAGAGAGAGAGTACGGGCACAAGCAGGTGGAGTGGCAGACTCCCCACTGAGCAGGAAGCCCAATGCGGGACTTGATCCCAGGACTCTGGGATCATGACCTGAGCCGAAGGCAGACGCTTAACCATCTGAGCCACCCAGGCGCCCTTAATTTTGATTTTAAAAAGATTATTTCTCAAAGTGAAAAATACTTACCTTTTAAACTTTGTAATTCTATTTCTGGGAATTTAAGCTAAATATCTATTTGCACAAGTACATCAGAATGTATGCCTAACAATGTTCGCCATAGCTTTGTATTTTAAAATGGAAATCCCGGGGCGCCTGGGTGGCTCAGATGGTTAAGCGTCTGCCTTTGGCTCAGGTCATGATCCCAGCATCCTGGGATCGAGCCCCGCGTCGGGCTTCCTGCTCAGCAGGGAGCCTGCTTCTCCCTCTCCCTCTGCCTCTCTCCCTGCTCATGCTCTCTCTCTCTCTCTGTATCTCTGTGTCTCAAATGAATAAATAAATAAAAAAAAAAAAATCTTAAAAAAAAAAAAATGGAAATCCCAAAAGTTAATTGACAATAAATCACACAAATAATGGAGTTCAGAGATAGCAACTCTGAAATCTGGAAGATATTTCCTTCCAACCATAGCAAAATAACCTTTCAGTTCTTAAGCAGAGTAGCTTATCAGCAGAACTGGCAAGAAATCCTCCATTTCATTTCAATGAATAAGAACTACTCCTGTCTTTCAGTGGCTATGAAATCTATTTTCTACTGCTAAATAAAAATGCCCAGTAAAAAGAAAAGAATAAATGTATGAGACAAGGAGTTTGGTGGGGGTGGGGAATGGAAATATAGGTCTTATTCTGGAGATAGCAGAAATGTCCCACTTTAAACTGTGCTACAAAAACAAAACAAAACAAAACCAACACCACCACCACCACCACCACTACCAGCACCAACACCACTACCAACACCAACAACACCACCACCAGCACCGACACCAACACCACTACCAACACCAACAACACCACCACCACCACCACCACCACCACCACTACCAACACTAACACCACTACCAACACCAACACCACCACCACCAACACCATTACCAACACCACCACTACCAACACCAACACCAACACCAACACCACCACCACCACCACCACCACTACCAACACTAACACCACTACCAACACCAACACCACCACCACCAACACCATTACCAACACCACCACTACCAACACCAACACCA
>NW_028040384.1:0-475 GCF_054177405.1 Leptonychotes weddellii | reverse complement strand
TTTAAGATTTTATTTATTTGACAGAGAGAGACATAGCGAGAGAGGGAACACAAGCAGTGGGAGTGGGAGAGGGAGAAGCAGGCTTCCCGCCGAGCAGGGAGCCCGATGCGGGGCTCGATCCCAGGACCCTGGGACCGTGACCTGAGCCGAAGGCAGACGCTCAACGACTGAGCCACCCAGGCGCCCAGCACTTCTTTATATATAACATTTCCTAATAAGTGCTAATAGCCTGTTTTCTAGATGAGTTAAATAAGGCTCAGAAATTCAGTTTATTTAGAGAATTATCAAGGGATGTGGCTAGCATTTGAAACCAGTTTGTCTGATTTAAAATCTCATATCCTTTCCATTACTCCACATTGCTTCTTTTAACTGTTAAGGGCATTTGAGTGAGCTAGACAGAAAGTGTAAAGCAAGTGAGCTATATTAACCACTTAAGAATTCTAAACTAAAATATTGTTTCATGCCTCAACAGATG
>NW_028040383.1:0-475 GCF_054177405.1 Leptonychotes weddellii | reverse complement strand
AAAGTGGCTTTTCTCTGGAATGATGGAAGTTGTGGCCGGGCGCCGGCAGGCTGGTCCACGGCGGCCCTAGATGGTGGACTTGGAGAAGGAGACCCGCAGGTGATGGTTCTCGCCCAGGTCGTGGTTGTGCAGGTCGATGAGCGCCTGGATGGCCTCCTCCACCGAGCC
This sequence comes from Leptonychotes weddellii, assembly GCF_054177405.1. Lineage (NCBI taxonomy): Eukaryota > Metazoa > Chordata > Mammalia > Carnivora > Phocidae > Leptonychotes > Leptonychotes weddellii. The sequence continues at coordinate 307 of NW_028040383.1, read as the reverse complement.
CATCTGGATCAGCGCCATCTTGCGGTCCTTCTGGAAGAACTTGAACCCCTTGACGATCCCACCGTTGCTGGAGAAGAGGATCTTCAGGTCGTCCTCGGACACGGAGGGCGGGATGTTGGAGAGGTGCAGAGTGGCCGAAGGCGGGAAGATGTTCTGGAAGTTCTTGGAGCCGGGCTTCTTGAAGCGGTGCAGGGGGGAGTTGCCATAGTCCTTGGTGAGACCCTGGTCCTCCTGGCCCTCACGGGGCAACTGCACGTTCTGGTGCTTGGACAGTGTGATGCGCACCGGCTTCCCGTGCAGCTTGTGC
>NW_028040382.1:0-475 GCF_054177405.1 Leptonychotes weddellii | reverse complement strand
AAAAAAAGATTATCTGAGAGAGCTAATGAGAGCGTGCATGCATGTGCTCACATAAATGGTGGGAGGGGCAGAGGGAGAGAGTCCCAAGCAGAATCCCTGCTGAGTGCAGAGCCTGCCGCCATGCTCATTCTCAGGACCCTTGAGATCATGACCTGAGCAGAAACCAAGTCAGTCACTTAACTGACTGAGCCGCCCAGGGACCCCCTCTGCCCATTTCTTAATCAGATATATATATATTTTTTTTCCTGTTGAGTTGCATGAGTTCTTTGTGCTTTAGATATTTATCCTTGTCAGATATATGACTTACAAATATTTTTTCCCATTTATAGGTTACCTTTTTATGTTGTTAATTATTCCCTTTGCTGTGCAGAAGGTTTTAGTTTGATGGTTTAGGTTGTTTATTTTTGCTTTTGTTGCCTTTGCTGTCCAAAGTTTATTTGATCTTTTAAGAGTTAGAGGAAAGAAGGGTGATTTC
>NW_028040381.1:0-475 GCF_054177405.1 Leptonychotes weddellii | reverse complement strand
CCTGCCTGTGTGGGAGCTCGGAGGGAGCCCTGTCATAGAGCAAGTCTCCCTCTTCTCATGAACTCACCTGGGATCAGATGATCCCACTCGGGTGGGCTCCCTGCTGAGCAGGGCCAGGGGAAGTGCTGGTTGGAGGTTGGCAGAACCCGTGGAAGAGGATATTGCTGAATGCGGAGAACTTTCTTTGGGTTCAGGGGGGCGGGGTGGGGAGGTGGGTTCTGTTTTTCTTTTCTTTTCTTTCTTTCTTTCTTTATTTTTTTGAGGTCAACAGCCCTAAAAATAACTTTTTTTTAAATTTTATTTTATTATGTTATGTTAGTCACCATACAATACATCACCAGTTTTCGATACAGTGATCCACGATTCATTGTTTTCGTCCTCCTTAATACCCATCACTGGGCAAACCCATCCCCCCAGCCCCCTCCCCTCTAAAACCCTCAGTTTGTTTCTCAGGGTCCATAGTCTCTCATGGTTC
>NW_028040380.1:0-475 GCF_054177405.1 Leptonychotes weddellii | reverse complement strand
AAAACTACTGTAGGCCAAATAAGTTGTCCATATATATTTGTATAAGATTTAACTGTTTATTTTAAACTAATTTACTTTTGTTTATATATCATTACTAAAATAACACCCTATTTTATACATAAGTCTTGAACTTCCTCTGAAATTTTCATTTAGCATAATATAGTCTCTTTATACCAACCAAGATATCTGTAGCTTCTACGTATTACACAATTAGATTTCCTTTCTGGTCTGCTGACAGGTATTTTATGAATAACATCAGCAATATCCAGTAATCTGCTTCAAGAAATAGTGCTGGTTTCATTAGAAAATAATTTGCCTTTCAAAACATTTTTTTATATACCCTAAGCACTCCCTAATAATATAACTTAATAATAGAGCATTAAGGAAAATTCTGGTTATAGTAAAGAAGTAAGTCAGTTCAGTGCTGAAAGGAAAGTGAGTGGAGAGGCTCGCCTCACCTGGGCTTTTGCAAATA
>NW_028040379.1:0-475 GCF_054177405.1 Leptonychotes weddellii | reverse complement strand
GACCCTTTCAACCACCTCTAAACATTCTTGACTTTCTCCTGCATTTCCCATTTCAGTGACTATCATTATACTCTAGACAGTAACCTGAGATAAAAAAACAGCAAGCCGGGGCACCTGGGTGGCTCAGATGGTTAAGCGTCTGCCTTCGGCTCAGGTCATGATTCCAGGGTCCTGGGATCGAGCCCCACATCAAGCTCCTCGCTCAGCGGGGAGCCTGCTTCTCCCTCTCCCTCTACGTCTCCCCCTGCTCATGCTCTCTCTCTCTCTCTCTGTATCTCTGTGTCTCAAATGAATAAATAAAATCTTTAAAAAAAAAAAAAAAAGCAAGCTGTCTCTGACTCTTTCATCATCTTCCCCTCCCTGTGCCACTATATTCGATCACCAAGTCTTAGCAAACTGTCTTTAGAATCATGGAACACTTCATCTAGAACTAATGATGTAATGTATGGGGATTAACATAAGAATAAAAAAAAAA
>NW_028040378.1:0-475 GCF_054177405.1 Leptonychotes weddellii | reverse complement strand
AGAAACAGACATGATATTTACAAGAACACCTTGTTTGCACTCATGATATTTACAAGAACAGCTTGTTTGTTCTCATGATAGTTACAGGTGCAACATGTTCATTCTAAATATAGAAATGATATTCTCAAATCAACCATGATATTGACATGATACTTACCAAGTTCACTCGTCAGTTTCCTATAAAAGACCGACCGTGAAAACTTTCAGTGGTAACCCATTCAGAAACTCTCTCACGCAGGAGAGCTATTTCCTTCCCTTTCTATTTTCACCTTCGCTTAAGCTTCATCCTTTTGTGTCCCAGAGATTCTTCGGCTCCATGAGACAAGAACTTGTCAACAATGACTACCCATACTCCACTGGTATTTATTTTATTGTGTTCATAAATGATTCTGTGAGGATGCTGCCCAGGTTCAATATTGAGTTCACAGAAAATTAAAACGTTGGGTCTATATGAAACTAATGTAAGTTTCCAAAA
>NW_028040377.1:0-475 GCF_054177405.1 Leptonychotes weddellii | reverse complement strand
GATCCTGTTCAGAATAAAATGTGGATAAATAAGAAATTACTAAATGCCAAACTGAATGCATGTGTGTCTTGGAAAGGGAGGGGGGCGCCTGGGTGGCTCAGCCGGTTAAGTGTCCGACTTCAGCTCGGGTCACGATCTCAGGGTCCTGAGGTCCAGGCTCTGTGCTCACTGGGACATCTGCTTCTCCCTGCCCCGCCCCCCCCCCCCCAGCTCATGCTGGCTCTCTGTCTCTCTGTCTCTCTCTCTCAAATAAATTTTAAAAAATCTTTTAAATAAAAGGAAAGGGAGGGGTTAGTGAGGCAGTCAGGGAAGTGTTCTTGTAGGAGGTGTTGAAGAAACGCTCTAAGCAGAGTCACAGGAGTGGAGGGAAACACGTGGGAGGGACAGGGGGAGATGGGCTCAGGACCAAATGGGAAATAAGGTCAAGTAAGTGGTTTTGCGCAGAAGCCAGAGTGGCCACGGGGAACAGTGATGG
>NW_028040376.1:0-475 GCF_054177405.1 Leptonychotes weddellii | reverse complement strand
TGTAAATCTGCAGCATAAGTCATAATCTCTGAGTCTTTTCTATTTGGGGGCTCCTCCTTCTAGTCATTCTGTTGATGGGTGTTTGAGGGAATGTATAGAGTCCAAATTATTGACCAGAACCCAAGGAAGATGCACCTGTTTTCTTGGGACCTTAGGGTTGCTGGCTTCTTGTTTTCCCAGCCCGTCTTCTGCGGGAGGGGCCTGCCACACTGTTAGTCAGGCAACCCTGTTTGGGTGGAGTTGCCCTGCCCCCCTATGGTGGGGGATGGGCTCAGCGGGAAGCAGTTTTTGGGGCTTTTGTTCTCTGGCAGCTTTCCCTGGTGGCTTTCTGTGTCTCTTCCATGAGTCAGAGCAGAAGAGACCATTTCCAACCCTCTGCCTCAGAGCAGAGACACCGCAGTCTGTTCTTTAGTGAGCTCTCCAGGCCACACCATCTCCGTTTCTGTCCATGCTGCTATAAACTGCAGCGTCCTGG
>NW_028040375.1:0-475 GCF_054177405.1 Leptonychotes weddellii | reverse complement strand
GCTGGAGGAGCAGTGGCCCGACTGTGCGCGGATCACGGTTTATGGCAATCCCGAGCTGAGAGCCCGCGCCTGGGCTCCGCCTCTGCAGCCGGCTTCCCTGCTCCGTTACCTGGGAGCTCTGCCACACTCAGGCACCCCCGGTCTTTCTGTGACCCCGAGGCTCCTGAGACCACACTGTCCCAGAGGGTTCCACCCCCCGCTTAGCCACCAGAGTGAGGTCCCTCAGCGGAGCAGACTTTTAAAAGTTCCGATTTTGTGCTCCGCAGCTCTATCACCTGCCAGAAGCGGCCGACGGAGGCCCCTCCCCCGCCGTCTATCCTCCCGAATATCGCCTCAGATTCACTTCTCCGCACGTCCTACCTTCCAGAAAGTGGTCGCTTTTCTGATGAGAGAGTTGTTGCTCTTCTTTTCTTCGATCTCCTGTTGAGTTTGTAGGTGTTCAGAATGGTTTGATCCCTATCCAGCTGAATTCCTG
>NW_028040374.1:0-9700 GCF_054177405.1 Leptonychotes weddellii | reverse complement strand
TGACCCTGACCATGCACTTGATTCTAGCTTCCTTCCCTTGTGCTGCCCTGTCATGGGGGATGGGAGAGGTGGGCATCATTCTTCTTCCACCTTGTAGGGGGCCCAGAACCCTCCCTTCCCTGGTCTCTGTGTCTCCTCGGGGCCACTGGTTCTGCCTCTGGCTCCCAAAGGCTCTCCAGTTCTGTTGGGTGCTGAGGGCGGTACAAACTCTAGGTGGCACATGCTGGTGGAACTGGAAGACTTTTTCTTCCCATCGCCTAGCTGGCCGGGGATGACTGGCCCAAAGACCAAGCCACTGTGCACCGTCTAGCCAGGAGTTAATCTCTCCTGAGAGAGGGACGGGGGGGCCATTCTGGGGTTTACCACAGGGTCAAAGTCTGTGACCAGCCAGGGCAGAGATGGGCTGTGGACAAGAAGTGCTGAACTAGAAGGATCTCTCTGGGCAGGAAGGGGCTGGGAAGGCAGTGTGGGTTTCCCAACGTCAGATTTGGGAGGTGGGGAAGATGTGTTGGAGGTGAGGACTGCAGCCTCCTAAGCATGGCTGGGTTGGGGGAGCAATGGGGGCTCTAGAGAAAGAGACTACATGTGGCCAGTGTAGTGGTCAGGGCCCACTGTCTCCTTGCTGAGCCCAGGAGATCCAAGCCTTGGGGTGTATTAGCAGCCCCAGTGCTGCCCCCAAAGGGCCCAAGGGAATGGTTCAACTCCGGGTTTCCGATTTAAAAACACAACTGGGGCCAGCCACTAGCACAGTTTGTTCAGCTATTTATCACATATTAATGTGAATTTCATACAGGAAATAAAATTGATTCAATACATAAGGATGAAATTTGCAGTCTGAGAGGCAGAATCTTCTGATCCCTCAGGAACTTTCTCTTGACTCATCGCCAGACTAAACACGGCCTGGCCCTGGAAGCCATCCTCCTGATGCACACATACACACAGACACACACTCACACCTTGTACACACTAACACACTCATGTAATTGACACTCACACACCCACACATACTTACCTACACTCACACACTATTACACACCCCACACACTCATGCACTCTTCTACCCACTCTCTTGTGTGTGCATGCACACACGGACACACACAATCTCGCACCTACACACATGGATACACACACAGACACACTCAAATACATGCACACTCATACACATCCACACCATCTCACTCACACCCACATTCTCGCATGCACACACACACACACACACGCACACACGCACACTTCCTGCACTGACCAGATCTTGCCACCCTTGGGACTGAGTAGATTGGGATGGACACTGGCTTGCTGCCCTCCTAGCTCTGTGGGTGGCCTGGCCTCCCTTCCAGAGCGCTACAACTCTTACTGGCTCAACTGTTCCTTCCCTGATGCTCCCTGAGGGCCATCTGAAGCCCAGGCACTGTTGTAGGCCCAGCGATACGGAGGAGAAAGAGGCAGATGAGACACCGCCCCCACAGCCATCCCATCCTTGCTGGATGGGTACAGAGACCCAGAGACAAGGCAGGTGCCCTTGAGTGCGGAGGGGCCACAGGCCTTTGGGATCCATGCACAGGCCCACTAAGTCTGAGGTCCCAGCCTCTCAGCATCCTCAACGTCAGTCCCCTTTGCCTCTGCTCCATCTCAGCCACTTAAAGGGGGTCCTGGGTCCTGCAGAGTGGGCAGTGGGCCACCTACCCCTGTGTCTGCTGGCACTACCACCCTCCACACACACACCCCTGCCCCCCCGTAGGGTGGCCCATGGCTTATGAGGCTGAACCAATGCAGAGGGGTGGGAGGAGACTGCCAGTGAGCTGGGGCCGGGGGCACAGGGGCAGAAAGGCTCAGCTGCTGGGTGTTCTCCACCACCCTTTCTCTTTCCTTCTCAGGGGTGTTTGCACACTGCCAGTCATGCTTCCTCCTTCTTGCAATCCTTTTCCAGCTAGCTTCAGAGAGGCTGGGCTCCTGGCTGCTCTCCTACTTTTCTGCTAGGGCCTCTCAGTCTCCTGCATGGCACCCCCTCCCTCACGGGCCCTGCCTTGGCCCCTGTCCCTTCATGCCCTTGGCAGTCTCCCTCTCGAGGCTTAAATGACCACATATATGCCTCCTTTTCCCAGCTAGTCCTTTCTCCTGAGCACCATCTAAGATTGCCAACTGGCTCCCGAACATCTCCATCAGATCCCCCACCAGGGCAAGAACCACCCCTGTCTGGGTCCCCACTACTGCAGTGCCCTGCACTGGGCCTACAACATAGGACTTGAGAAATATCTGAGGAACTGCACCCACCTGCCCACCCACCGATGTTTGTGGGCAATGCACTGAGCAAAGACTGACGGAGCCGCTGCCCTCCCGAGCGCACGGGGCATCGAGAGTAAGAAACCATCATCCAAGCTTTCTCTTACAGATTGAGAGACACGCTTCAAAGAACAGATAGAGTGGAACACCATCTGGCAGCTCCTTAAAGAGTTAAATATGGAGTTCCCATATGACCCAGCAATTCCGCTCCTAGCTATCTACCCAAAAGAATGAGAAACATACATCCACATGAAAACTTATATGTGACTCCTCACAGCAGCGTCATTCATACCCAACAGTGGAAACAATCCAATGTCCACTGATGGATGACCGGATAAACACAGTGTGGTCCATCCATGCACTGGAATATGATTCAGCCGTAAAAAAGGAAGGAAGCTCGGACATACACTGCTGTACAGATGAACCTTAAAGACATTATGCTCAGCGAATGAAGCCAGACACAAATGATCACAAGTGACATGACTGCACTGATAGGAAATGTCCAGAATAGGTACATCTATAGGGACAGGAAGTTGGCTGGTGATCGCCAGGGGCTGGGGCCTGGGCGGTGGGGGGAATGGGGGACCTGCATCCAGGATTTCTTTTTCGGAGTGATGAGATGTTCTGGGACTAGACAGTGATGACAGTTGTACCACGTTGTGAATATACTGAAACCCACTGATCTGTTCGCTTTAAAGGGGTGAATTTTATGTTATGTGAACGATAGCTGAGAGAAAAAGATAAGGGATGGGCTGGTCTGGCAGAAGAAGGGCGGTGCAGAAGCAGGAGGGAGGCATGCCACTCCAGAAAAGACTATAGAGAGTTCTGCAGGGGCCAGGCCCCCACAGGGCCAAGTGGGCTCAGGCAGGAGCCTGGCTGGGCTTGCATTTTATTGAGACCCTCCTGGTCCCTGGTGTGGAGATAGATGCTCCTCAAACTCAACACTCTCCTGACTAAAGCCAGTGCCTCCTCCTGCTGCAAGCGGGACTAGCTGGGTCCATGGTGCTGCCCTCCACCCACCTGCTCAGGCCAAGCCTGGCACTACTGCTGCTTGCCCAAACCCTTCAGCCACTCCCTACTTGGAGATGGAGTCCAGATGTTTCTGCTTGGTGCACACAGCCCTGCCAGCCTTGCTTCCTCCCTCATCCTAGCCCCATGATGCTCAGCCCTCCAGGACCACCGCTTCTTCATGCCTGTGTCTTTGCATATGCTGTTCCCTCTTGCTGGAAAGGCATCTTCCAACACCTGGTTTGAATATCTTTTTTGGTGAAATCGTTCCTGTCAACCCCTACCTCCAGCATGCTGGCTCACTTCTCTCTCTCTCTGAAAATACTTGCCCCCTACACCTCAGCCCAAGTCACAGTCCATGGCAATTACTTTTATATACGCCTGCCTGCCCTACTGGGTCACGGACATTCTTTTTTCTTATTTTTTAATTTTTTTATAATTTTTCTAAAAGATTTTTTATTTATTTCTTTGACAGAGAGATAGAGAGCACAGGTAGGCAGAGAGGCAGGCAGAGGGAGAGAGAAGCAGGCTCCCCGCTGAGCAGGGAGTCTGACGTGGGGCTCGATCCCAGGGTCCTGGGATCATGACCCAAGCCAAAGGCAGACGCCCAACCAACTGAGCCACCCAGGCACCCCAGTCATGAACATTGAGGGCAAGGGCCTATCTTCTTAATTTTCTACTCCTAGCTCCTAACACATCTGGAATTTAGTAGGAGCTCAATAAACATTTCCTGAATGAATGAAGACAAAAATGTCTGTGCTGCTCAGCCAAGTGATCAAGGTCAACATCAACAGTGATTAGTCACATTGAGAGCATGGGCCCATGATGAGCTGACAAGGGCAGTCACCTCTGTATCTTTCTCCCCAGAACACATCATCCCAGTTTAACTACAAGAAAAACATGTGACAAATCCAGATCAGGGGACATTCTAGAAAATGCCTGACCAGTCCTCCTCCTCTGTCAAGCTCACCAGAAATAGGGAAAGTCTAAGAGACTGCCCCAGCCATGAAAGCCTAAGAAGGCTTGATGACAAAATGTCATGTGGGATCCAGGATGGGCTCCTGGAAGAGAAGAATGAAATTAGGGCAAAACTAAGGAAATCTGAATAAAGTGTGGACTGTAGTTAATGTATCAACATTGTTAATTATAACAAATGCACCAGACCTACTGAAGATGTTCCTAATCGGGGAAACTGGGTGTGGGGTCTGCAGGCACCCTCTACTGTCTTCTCAATTTTTTTGCAAATCTGAAACTGTTCTAAAAAATAAACTCTATTTTAAAAATAATTTAAAACAAAGATTCTGTATCAGTGTAGACAGAAAAGTAAAGGCCAGCTGTAATGCATGTCCCATAGCAAGTGGGACACTCACAGGTTCCCTTGACTAGGCCGCAGGGGAGGAAGGATTTGCACTTGGATTTCTGACTCCAGAGCCTCTGCCCTAAATTGATCCTCTGTGCTGCCGCTCTCTGCATTCTTTTACTTTAGAAACAATATACATTAAAGCACGAATGCCCAATTTACTGGGCGCTCAGTAAAGCACAGTCATTACTTTTCAACTGGGAGAGGGAGTGAGTATGCGTGTGCGCGCCATCTTGCAGAGAGCTTGGCAATTTCAGAGGAAGGAATAAAGACCCCAGGTTTCCTTTCAGTTTGGCTCCCTACCTCTGCCCCGCCCAGCTTCTGATCCTCCACCTCTAATGATTACGGGGGACACAGACTCATTTCTGAACCGGATGCCTCGGGAGATGCCACGTGACCCCATATGCCCAGCCTGCCAGAACTGTCAGTGTGGGCCAGCAGACCACCATGGTCCTGGCTGGCTCCAACTCCTAGGGAAATGGCCTCGTGTCTGGGTCCTTTTCCTTGCCGAGGGATGGGCAGCCAATGGGTAAGCTTGAATAACAAGGACAGCAACTGGAATTCAGGGCTTACTGTCTGCCCTCCTCTTTTCCCCAGTTCTAGCTGCTCCTCTATGCTGTGGATGTTTCCATATCCGTGTCCCTTCTTCACATGGCTGTGTGTGTATAGAACTGCTCTTAGATCTCTTGGCCTTCTGTGAGAACTTCAGAGCCAGTAACCTGGGTTCAAATCCCTCCTACACCATTGTATATCTTTGTGATACACTTTGCCTCAGTTTCTTCATCTGAAAACAGGGCTAATGATAGTACCTGCCTCCCAGGTTTCGTTGGGAGGAATACCTGAGCTAAACTTGTCAAGTGCTTAGGACAGGAGCTGGCCCGTGGTATTCCCTGCTAGATGGAACGTTCCATGTGGACAGGGGCTATCTAGCCACCACTGGATCCCCAGAGTCTAGCACACCATCAGGCATCCAATATTCGTGGAATGAAAAAACAAACCTCTCCTCTGCAGCAGACCCCCTTTAAAGAGAAAGCATAATTATTAAATTAAATTAAAGCAGTGAAACTATAATTATCATTATTGGAAGTAATAGCTGCGGCAAATACCTTCAGACTAAAATCTGAGAGGTGGACCATTATGACCTGTGGAATCCCTTCTGGCCTAAAAAAAAAAAAAAATGTTTACTACCCTATATCATCACCAACTTCCTTTCTGCCATGGAAACAGGCTCATTCCTGGCAAATCCCTCATTTCTCTATATTTTAGGTCCTTGAGAATGACAAGGGAGAAAATTAAAAGCCCTTATAAGCCTTCCAGGGACAGGTGAATAAGAGAAGGGGCATCCTGCAAAGGCTCTTGGCTCTTCAAAGCCAAGATGGTATCTTTTCTGCTGCCTGTGTCAGTGGCAAAGTCTTGCAGGGCCAGGGGGCAGGAGGCGAGGTGGGTACACCCTGCCTTTGGGAGCTCTCTGAGGCAGATGGGTCAACCTCTTTCCGTGGAAGAGATCCAGGCCGTCTTCCCTAAGTGGGTGGTAGGGAAGACTGTCAGATCCTAAAACGAAGCAAGTATTTACTAAGCATCTGCTATGTGTCCTACACTTGTCTGAGACTCAGCCGTGAACAAATGGACAGGCTCCCTGCCCTTGTGGGACTAGTGGGCCGGTGTGGGAGACGCACCTCAATGAAACCATCTCACAACACAGCACAGCACACTGAGTGAGGCAAGAAAAGTACAAGTGAGCTGTGCGGACAGGGCCTTCGAAGATAAATCTCTCCGCTGGTTCCGGTGAGTCCGCTGTCACTCCTGTTTGACTTCTGGAACAGGTGTGCTACAGACTCCTGCCGGGCAGGGTAGGGCTTGCTCCCTCTCTTGAGTTCTTCCAACTACGAGTCCCTTTTCCCAGGGAGGGGTGCGCAGTATGTGCCCTATGGATTGCATCTGGGACACCGGGAGTACAGGATGAGGCCCACCGAACAAGGCATGGCTCCCTGAATGCACCACACTTGCTCCTGCTTTGTGAGCCTCTGTCCAAACACTCTGCCTGCCTGGAATGCCCTTCCCTACCATGCCTGCCCAGAGAGCTCCTCTCTGGGCCTACATGTCATCCCTGTTCCGCCTTCCCTGACGGCCCAGGGATGCACTGGACCCTTTTCTGTACTCCCACAGCATGCTGGGCATAATTCTGTCTCATGCTTCCACATGGCAAGCAGCAGGACGTGATGGTGAGGGTGCACACTGGAATCTTGGTTCCTCCCCATGGTTTGGAGGATTAAATGAGATAATACATAAATGGTGCTTGGCACCAGGCCTGGCATGTGGGATGGGCCCGATCAGGGTGCGCCAAGAGGGTCTTTAGAGGCAGGGCAGGGACCACGTGTGACCTTCCTTCATACCCCAGCACCTGACTCAGTTCCTAGCACGTGGTGGGGATTCACCTGGAACAATCAGCATCTGTCTTCTGCCAGAAGAAACTGAGATCACTCTCGGCCTCGCCGCCCCCCCGCCCCCTGCACCCATCAAAGCGCATATCCAAAGACACAGGCCTGTACCCCCAGCCTCGGGTGAAAGTGCACTGATACTGTTCACAAGCCCTCCCCGGAAGCTTTCTCGTGTTTTCCTAAGGAGTTCATAGTCTATTCTGAAGAGCCTTCTGGCCCCACTGCATCTGCACAAGGGCCCACCCTGGGGAGGCTGTGGAGACTGTTTCCTGTGTGCCTCGTGACCTTCAGGAGTCTTCATCCACTCCTCCCTTCAGCAAGTGGGCAGAATGAGCCTCTCCCTACCCGGGTCTGTGCGTCAGTGTATGCGAGGCGAGGGCATTGCCAGCAAGTAGGCCCCCTCCTACCCTCCGTCCCCACAGGAGGCTTCTGTGCGGCCACGAATCCCACAACAGAACATCTCTCAACCCCCAACTGAGCCGGCTTCCTGAGATGCAGCTTGGCCACAGAGAGATGGCCATTATCTAGTGAGGCGTCAACTAATGACAACCAGGGGACCAGGGCAGCCAATGATTCTGCTATCACGCATAGATAGGTGACTGCCCTGCTGGACCCCACTGACCCCTCCCACATGGTGCCCAGGGGACATTCAGGACCACATCCTAACCTCACTGGCTCCCCTGCAGTACAAAGCAAGGGTCTAAGGATTTATCCCCCCATTTTCCAGATGGAGAAGTTGAGGCCCTGAGCCAATAGGTGCTTCTTCCCAGGGCCGTCCAAAATCCACTGGTGAATATCTGCAAAGAAGCCTGGGCCTGCATCTCTGGGGCTTTCCAGGCATGCTCATGTGGCTCAAAGGAGCCCAGACAGGCAGTGCTGGGGCTGGACTGATCTGGATTCTGCACGGGCGGGACCCAGGCTCCTCCTCACTCCCTGCAGTCCTGGCCACACCATCTCGCCAGTTCTGTGATCTTCTTTCCTCATCCCTTTGCCAGGGCCAAGCCACCTGCAGCTCCTTCCAAACCTCCCGCAGCCAACCACAAAAGCCCAGGGAAACCCACAGGTTGGACCTGAGGGTGAGAGCTGTGGGGTGGCAGGACGAAAGGAGAGAACCAACACAACCGGGAAAGATGGGTGGACATGGTCCTCTGGCTTGATCAAAGCCTGGCCAAGGGGAAAACCAAGCTGACTACTCACTCGTATTCCACCCGAGCCTCTTCAGCACATTCTTCCCTTCTGAAAATATTCCTTAACAAAGAGCTGTCTGCTTCTGGCAGGCCCAAACCCAGCCCCACTGGGTCCCAAATGCCAGGAGAGAAGGAAGCCGTTTCATTTTGGCATGATACACTGGTCGTGGGTGAAGGAACTCACGCGGGCTATCAGGGGCTGCCCCTGGCAACAGTGCTGGCCCTGCCATTTGAGGCCAGCAGGCGAGATGGGGTCAGGAGGCTGGTCCTCCCAGTCTGGTCAGACTTCAGGACTAGGCCAGGAGCAGCCTGAACCCCTCCCCACCAGGGGGTGGCATAAATCAGGGGGCAGGCAGTGCTTCGTTTTGGAAGACTTCAGTGTAGGAGGGAGAGTGAGTGCCCTTCCCTTTGAAGAAGGGCAAAGCAGGCGGAGATGGATAAAGGGGAAGAGGCCTGGGGCAGGTGTCCACAGGGGTACTGGGAGATTCTGGGTCACCCTGCCACCCTTCCAGGCCCTGATGCGGATACCAGGTCAGGAAGGCTGGTGTGGCTGGGCAGGCTGGCTGCCTGGGGCAGGGTAGGCAGCTCAGATCTCCAGGTTGGCCTGAGCTGGGAGCTTTGGGCACCACAGGAGGACCTGGGCAGGTGGGATCCATGGTGTGTGAAAGTGCAAAGGAGTCCTGAGTGTGAGAGTGTGTGTTTGTGTTGTGTGTGTGTGTGGGGAGGGCCCAATTGTCTGGGTCTATGTTGGAGGTCTGAGTTCCTCTGTGCATGCTAGGGATCCAAGTGTCTAGCTCTGTGTGTGTGTGTGTGTGTGTGTGTGTGTGTGTGTACGCCCACCAGCAGATCAGGGGGCTCCTGGCTGTTTGTGTGTTAGGGGCCAGGGTGTCTGTCAGTATGAGTTGTCGAGGGTTCATGGTCATCTCTGTGAGAACTGTTGGCTCCCAGATGTGTGTGTGTGTGGGGGGGGCACGCACGGGTGAGCGTGGGGCTTTCAGAAAGATGTGTGCCTCTGAACCTGAGGGAGGTTCAGACTATCTGTTGGGAGGTCCTGAGCAGGAGGTGAGGGTGGATTTTCAGGACGAGTCAGGCTCAGGGGTGTGTGTGCAGCTGCTGGAGTGTCCTGGGAGGAGCCTGAGGAGTGATTTTTCCCGGTGCCCTTGGGCATGGGGTTGCTGGGGGTGGGAGATGGGCCAGCAGGCTGAGGGGAGGCCTGTGGTAGGAATCCTGATTTACAGAGGCTAGGGGAAGGGTCCTGTGGGTTGAAAGGGAGGGATAGGGCTCTGAGGCTCCTAGCCTTGGGGCTGGGGGCAGGTCTGGGCCCAGAGATAGGATGCGAAGTGAGGGGAGGGATGGGGTGGCAAGGGGTCTGCAGATGGGAGGGGTCTTGAGGGATCCGGACAGAGGGAGGCGGGGGTCCTGGCCCT
>NW_028040373.1:0-14971 GCF_054177405.1 Leptonychotes weddellii | reverse complement strand
TGATGTATAAACAACTATTTATATTATATTTATATTTATATTTGTATGTAACAAACCCGGAACTACTTGTAAAACTATTTCCACACTCTCCACAGAGATAAGGCCTGTCCCCACTGTGGATTCCCTGATGCCTGATCAGATTTGCATTATCATTAAAGGCTCTCCCACACTCTTCCATTGATAGGGCTTCTCTCCAGTGTGGATTCTCTGGTGCCGAATTAATGAAGAATTGTCATTAAAGGCTTTTCCATACTCATTACACTCAAAGGGTTTCTCCCCGGTGTGGATTCTCTGGTGTCTAACATAGTAAGAAAAATAACTGAAGCATTTCCCACACTCCTCACATCTGAAGGGTTTTCTTGCACAGTGGATTCTTGGAACCTTTCCTTTAATATTTTTCACTGTGGGGATTTCCTGGTGCTTTTCCAGTTCACAGGTTTCTAGAAAGTTGGCTCTCTGAACAACACCCTTCTGCAAACCATGTGGCAATATCACATCTCTTTCTTCAGAAATTCCCTGTGTTGATGTGGACTCATTGCCAACGTTGGTCTCAGTATCTTTACAGATGTCTTTGGATAACCGTCTTCTTTTGCCCAGGCCTTTCCAGACATGATATAACTATCATCTCCCTTTCAAAGACACAATGCAGAATATTTGTTAATAAACAAAAAAAGATGGCTAGGAATAGCTCAACATTTTGGGTCTTGGGGATAAAGGAAGAAGTACTTAATGTTGCCAACACGTGTACTGTCTTGGAAGCTGGTTAAACGCAGATATCTATATCAAGAATAATTATTCTGCTTATGTTATATTTGTAAGTTTCAGATAATCAAGGGTGGGTTTTTTGTTTGTTTTAATGTACATAGATATATTTTAACTTCTCAAAGAATTTTATTTTTTGAATATAATTATGGAAGACTTATGTTGCAACCCTAACAATATAATAATAATAATAATAATAATAATAATAATAATAATGTAGTAGTTTTAAGTCAATATATAAATGTTTTAAATTATACAATTTTAATTATTCAAACATTCCTTTTTGCTTTCAAAACTATCCCACTTTGGACAATAAACTACATGGTCATCTCATTTAATTTTTTCTGCACTCCAGCCATTCAAAATGGCTGATAATCTGCTCAGTACACTGAACTGTTTCTCTAAGCTTTTCTCATGCAAGTTCCTCTATTTGGCATGACACCATTTCCACTTCCACACCATTTTTACCTCCTTCCTTTAAAGTTTAATTTACACTCAGCATTTAATAACTAATATGGATAAATGTGTATGTGTGAATGTGGTAAAGAACAAATTTTACAAGTGTGAAGTGCTATTAATTAGTTAAATTTATGCTTAGTGTTTACTAAAGCAAAATTTAATTCAGGATCATGATCTTTAGAAAGCTTTGTATTATAAGAATCTGTGTAGGTGACTATTTTCCAACTTGATTTTAGCTTATTGATGGCTAACAACTTATATTTGTGTTCTCAGAGGCTAGCACAGTGCTGATATACAGTTGTTTAATAACCATCTATGATACAAAAGGAGAAGGAATAAATACATGAATATGGATAAAAAGAAGAATGTGGTCCAACTTCCTTGGTTCTTCATCAGCCTCTTGGCTATTTTTCCCCAAAGTAGAAACAGAGGGCAATGGGTTTTATCCTGGTTTCACATGAGGATTTTTCACCACCCACATATGCTTATTTCTAGTATAATATGTATTCTCTGAGAGGAAGGGACACCAGTGATATCTACATTCCATAATAGTGCTGCTCTCAGTAATATCCTGCCATGTTTATTCTTCCTGTCCCCTCAGGATACAGTTCAGTTTCTTGGCTGTTATTCACTAGGGCTATGTTCCTTTCATTTGGTACTAGAGAGTAGAATGCAAGGTTTAATTTGCATTTTTCATTACTGGCTCAACTATATGGAACAAAAAAAAGATTTCTTTCTGACATCTCTCTTCAAGATAAGAAAATCAAAAGCTTGGGCTTCAGATGTAAAGTAGAAGGGAACAGAACAAAATTGTTTTGTCTTTGTCTGCAACATATGGAGGAATTGGTTCTGGTTTAATTCTGAAGAAAATAAGAACATTAGTCAGAGACAGTGCAATCGCAGCAGCGTTTCATGCCTCGGTTAAAAATACCACCATAATATGAGTTGCCAGTATTTTGCCGTCACTTGCCCTTGGAGCTCAAAAAAATGTGAGCACCAGCTCTTTGTATGAGAAATTTATAGTGGTGGTGAGGGAAGTTTCCAGTATATATCTCTCCAAGAGTTGTATGAAAGGTGCCCATATGTGCAGATTTGGTGGCACCTATCCAAAAGCTTGATGGGGAAAAAGAAATCATGTTGAATACATGTGTCAGTTAAATGGAAACTAAAACCTTCTCAAATCAAAGGAAAAGAGGCAAGTGCCTGACAAGAGGATATTAAAATCATCAGGCAGATTGTATGTCATTCTCTATAGGTCAGTAATTTTAGCTCTGTCAGGATCCACTGTATGCACAGATCCTGACCTTGATGGGAAGGGTGGGTGAGATCAATATTTATAATCATAGTGGGATCTCCGTGGAAATTCAAAGTGTCATCCCATCTCCTGGAATTATGAATGAGAAAAAAAAGTTAAGACATATCCAGATCTGATAGAGAAAATTTTAAATCATGCTATTAGAATATTAGAAATAGAGCAACAATATCAGTGTACTTAATACCATTGAATTGTACACTTTTAAAAAAGAGAAAATGTTAAAACTAGAATGGAAAACTTGGTATGTAGTACCAGCCCTTTATTTTATAGATGATGAAAAGGAGCTTTTTGAAGGTTAAATGTTCTTGGTAATAAGTCGTGGAGCTTGCCAGGGGTTTCATCCAGTGGTAGGGGAAATACTTCTCCACTGAAAAGTGTTTTGATTATATTCCACAAGCCATGTTTGTTCAAATCCTCATTTCAGATATATTGAGTGCATAGTATGTGCTGGGCACTGGACAGTGGTTGGATATGAATGAAATGCTGCCAGTTGTAATGGTTAGAAGCAATCACCTCTTCTGAAATTGATGGGAGCTCCTCAGAGCTCAAACACTAAAACATGTGCAGTGAAAACAGATAATTAAGATGGCATTTCAATCTAACTACTACTTTACTTTTTAGTAAGGAATGAGATTTTAGAAAACTTTAGTCATTATCTTTTGAATCTTTATAAGAAAACCTTGCAAAAGGGATAATGAGGTCCAAGTGAGATGGGAAGTAATTATAAAATTTTTTAAAAATAATTTATTTATTTATTTGAGAGAGAAAGAGAGAGCACAAGTGGGGTGGAAGGGCAAAGGGAGAAGGACAAGCAGACTCTCCCTGCTAAGCAGGGAGCTCGATGCAGAGTTTGATCCCAAGACCCTGGGACCATGACTTGAGCCAAAGATAGATGCTTAACAGACTGAGCCACTCAGGCACCCCTAAATGTTTTTGACATAAGTTGGATCTTATAAATATTAGAGCTATACGTATTTACTTATTCATTTTTTTGATGGGCATTTATTGAGGGTCTACTTTGTGCCAGACACTGCTTGAGATCTTAGACACATAGATGTGAAAAAGATAAAGTCCTGTTCTTAAAGAACTCATAGCCAAGTCTGATGCATACAGGTGAAAGAAGATAAAAAATTCTATATTACTCTATAAAGAATTTGTTTTGTTTGGGGTGCCTGGGTGGCTCAGTTTGGGGTGCCTGGTGGCTCAGTTAAGCGTCTGCCTTCAGCTCAGGTCATGATCCCGGGATCCTGGGATCAAGCCCCACATTGGGCTTACTGCTAAGCAGGAAGCCTGCTTCTCCCTCTCCCACTCCCCCTGCTTGTGTTCCTTCTCTCGCTGTGTCTCTGTCAAATAAATAAATAAAATCTTTATTCCTGTTGGGAAGAAATCCCAAAGTTAGTAATGCAGCTCTCAAGTCATTTTTAAATTGAAAGTGTCTATCTTGAGGTTTTCACACGGCTCACAGGTTAGAGTGAGGATCTTCTACGTGATTATTTTTTTCTTTTTTAGATATACCATTGTTCTCAGACATTTTCATTCAGATTTAATTGTCTGGGTGAGATCTAGACATTGGAATTCTTAAAAAAGTTTTCCCAGGTGATTCTGATATGCCAGTATTGAGAACTGCTGGTATAAATCATTGTTTCTCAAAGAGATTATACTCATTGTTAAGAACATTTTAGGTGGTGCTAAATCATTTTAAATTGTAATGGTTATGGTGTTTAAATGTATATCAGAAAAATATATAAGTAGTCCATGGATATTGTTATTTAGGACAAACAAAAGATTATAAAAAGTGAGTTAGTTCAAAATAGATTATCTATGTATCTATCAATATCTGTATCTATCTATGTCAATCTGTCTGTCTATCACCTGTAAGAAGAGTATAGTTGGCAAAGGTTGTGAAATTGCCAGTATTTTAATGATAGACTTTTAGGTAACCCTGAGCTGGATTATGAGATAAGAGAGGAAATATGGAGGACCAAGGAATTTGGAAGATAAAATAGTTTTTTCCTGATAAGATTGACGATGAGCTGGAAAGCAAATAGTTTAAGGACAAAGATCATATTTTCAAGTATTCTTTGCCAATTGTGCTTGGATCAAGATATTTAAAAATGAAAGGAGTATGTGGTAGAATTGATACTCTTTTGTGTAAACAAAGAAGCCTTTCTGATACTCTTGCCTTGTGTAGATGACCTACCCACGTCTCTAGATATGGACTGGATTGGGTTGACCATGAGATGACACTTCAGGCATTATTGTCACCTATGAGCATTGAAAGCATCCATAATGTTATAGAAAAGGAAACAAAGAGTAATCCCCAAGAAGTAAATGCTGCTTAAAATCAGTGTGGGTAAGCAGCTGTTTTCATTGGCTCCACAAGGTGTCCTGCTAGCTGCTCTAAGAGCTTGTCATATGGTGAGTACTTCTGTGAATACTGACAGGGAAATCAATAATGGCAAGGAAATGAGTATTTGAGATCCCAAAAGGTAACTGTCATTGGTTCAACAGAAAAGTCAGAGTGACACAATAGTTTTATCTTCTGTGGCAAGTTCAACTGGCCAACAGTGACTGCTGGAAGAATGCATTGAGGAGCACTTTGAGGATGAGTGTGTCTCATGGAAAAGGATGTCATGATGTGTTAGCGAGACTGTCAAGGCAGCTGCATAGGGGAGTGGCAGTACCATGGTCATATCCTCTATTTCTGAAAATGGTTACTCTATTGTTTGACGACATAACATCCTGCATAATGATCTTAGTCAGGGTAAACTTGACAATTTAAAACTAATAAACTCTTCTGAAAGATGGTCAAGTTTCTCACTGCACCACATAAGACAGCATACATAATAGATGAGTGCTTTCTATTTCTGCTTTCATAGTGCATGAACTTCTGACTTTCAGTCTTGCACTTCGTTCTGTAAGTCAGTGTCTTCTTATTCCTTAATCTTTCTAGTTACTACATGAGACAAGTTTGGAAATCAAGTTGTTTTAAATAGCAGTCTTTATAGATAGCTGCCCCTCACCATTAATCTATAAATTAATATAACAATAAAGAGGTTAAGTGATCCACTTAAGTCTCTTAGCAGTGGGTATACAAATCTCAGCTGTCTTTCTTCTAAGGGAACTTGGGTACCTTGTTCTGGGAGGGAAGCCAGATATCATGGCTAAGTGACTCTGGATCCTATTGTTTAATCACAGGAGTTGTCTTGTTGCTGAGTATGTATTTTATGGTTATTAACTTTAGCTATCTTAAAGAGTTGACACCCAGGGAGAAATATGCTGGCATGAAAATATATACACATCTTTTTTCCATCAAGATATTTCTGTTAAGGAGACATCTCCTGATTGGAATTAATGTCCCAGTTATACTGGTATTCAAAAAGACATCATTTCTCCTCTCTCAATATCTCTTTCTCTCTCTTTTTTCACTCGTTCATTCAAAAATATGAATGCATTATGAGTCAGGTACTGTTTTAGACTCCAGCAATATAGCACTGAAGTTTTACCTCAAGGCTCATATATTCTTATTTCAAACAAACAAATTTAATTACACTAGAGAGTGATAAGTGAAATTATAGGAGAGCAAAGGGAACAATGGCAGCACATAGAAGATGTGGAAGGCGGGACACCAAAGAGGGCTTCCTAGAAGAAGTAATATTTTGGCTAAGTCCTGAAACCTAAAAAGAAGTAACCTGAGTGAAGTGAGAAGCTGAGGTATGAGCATGTGGAGGAAGAGGAGGGACAAAGATCCAAGACTAAGAAAGAGCATGTCACTCAAGGAAGTAAAAGTCTTCACTGTGATGGGAATATGGAAGTGGAATGGGGAGAATGTGATTGGAGATTACACCCAACACCACAAAATATAGTATTTTGAGGCCATTTTAAGAAGTATGAACCTTATCTTGAGAACAAAGAGGAGGTACTGAAGGCTTTAATTGGTCTGACATGATTAGATTTGCATTATAGAAAGATTTTGCTTCTTTTTCTTTCTTAACATATACATATATATGTATGTATTATGTATGTATGTATTATAGAACGTATCAAGATAGACTGAACTTCTTCAGGTGCTTGTACTGTGGGAAAGATTGGAAACAGTTCCATAAACCCTAGCAGAAGATATATAAATTATAAGTTGGGTACATGACACCCAAAGCGCAATGAATGTGACAATGGTCTTGTGACAACTTTGTTCAGAAAATACTGCTGATTTATTCCCCTCTGTGGTGATATCATGGACATCTCTCCCTTATTTGTAAGATCTGTTGCTGAATGGACAAAGAAAAGGAGTCACTCTGCCTCCCCTTGATTAATTGTGTCTCTTAATTGTAAGTAACAGAAATCAAACTTAACCTAGCTTAGGCAGGAATGGGAACTTACTAGTTTATCTGTTGGAGGGGCTGGAGTGATTGAAAGCAGAGATTCAACCCATCTTCCTATTTGTTGACTTTATATCTCAAGCCCTGTTATCCATGAGGAAGGAGACAGATGGCTGGCTTTTCTGATGTCTTGGATTAGATTCTCTAGAAGCAGACTTCCTGAGAGGATTTATTAGAACGTGTCTCTGGAAAAAATCTCATAAGAGCATGGAGACAAATAGACTCAAGAAAATTATAAGAAAAAAGCTGTCCTGAAGTAAGTTGGAGAACATATATTTTTGTGGCAAAATTTCCTGAAATTGTGGTATTTTTTTCTTCCAAATTTCCCGGCATCCCAGGTCTAGGAATGAGAGAGCAGGTACAGGGACTGACCCAGAGTTTGTGTTTGTTAAGTAGGTGTGATGGGAGAAAAGAGGTGTTTGGAAAATGAGGATGTTGATGGATATCATGCAAATAGAGGGAAAGAAAGACAGCTGGATGCTGTTGGGGGAAAATACAAGAACAAGGGGAACTCTCTGAGGAATTAAAGGTGTGGGGAGCTGAAAAGAAAGGGTGTTTATATTAGGTTCCTATTGACTGCCTCAAAATTAGTGGATTAAAACAATAGAAATTTATTCTCTTATAGTTCTTAAGGTCAGAAGTCAGAAATGAATTTTATGTGGCTAAAATCAAGGTGTCTCCGGGACTGATTTCTTCTGGAGGACCCATGGGTGAATCCATTCTTGCCTCTTCCAACTTCTGGTGGATGTTGGCATTCCTTGGCTTGTGGCTACATCATTCCAGTTTTTGCTTCTATCATCACATTGTTGTCTCCACCTCTGTGGTATCATCTCCCTCTGTCTCCATCTTTAAAGGACACTTGTGATTACCTCATTGGTTCCACCTGGATTACATTACATCGGCAACATTCTTTTTACCGTATAAGTTAATATATTTACAGGGTCCAGGGTTGGCATGGACATGTTGGAGAGGGGCTTTTTTCAACCTAACCACAACATTGAATTCAGATTGTAGATTGTTTATGTTCCAGTTTTCATCAGTGGAACAGTTCCCAGTGAAAAAATATTAGAATCGAAGTATAGACATGAGTGGGTATGAATGAAGATCATTAAGTCAGTCCAGAAAGTAAAAAACTAGGGCATTGGATGAGCTATTCTCTTGAACACTGGAACCATCAGGGTATAGACTGGACTTGGGATGCCTTGGGACAGTGGTTGAGTAACTTGCTGTAAGTCACACAGTTTGTAGGGGCTAGAAGTATGCTTCTTTATTACTTTTACCAAATATTGAACATTTAGTTCTGGGACACTTATTAAAGAAGAGAAGACAAGGAGAAAGAGGAAGTCTGGGGCACCTGGGTGGCTCAGTCAGTTAAGTGTCTGCCTTTGGCTTAGGTCAGAATCCCAGGGTCCTGGGATCGAGTCCCACGTTGGGCTCCCTGTTCAGTGGGGAGTCTGCTTCTCCCTCTCCCTCTGCCTCTCTACCCCCCATCATGTGCTCTCTCTCTGCTCTCTCTTCTCTCTTTCAAATAAATACAATCTTTAAAACAAAAGGAAGAAAGAGGAAGTCCATTTTCTCTCTGTTCCAGGGCAAGTTTGATTGTATTCTCCATTTGCACCTCTTTTTTTCATTCCAGCTCTCCCTCTGACCCTCACAGCACAATGCTACCAGATCTATTCTGAGCCCTTCTCTGCTTTCTCAGCACCCAAGGATATTTACTTCTATGAACAGGATCTTCCAGGGTCTCCTGCCCTCTCATTTCCAGTTGGGTTTACTACAGGGGAACCTCCAGCAGGGGATCAGAAAGGAGTATTGGTGTAATTATGTACCCACCCCCCACTCCAGCCCTGACTACTATGGCCCTGGCAGTGACCGAATATCTCTATGGGCAAAGCTCCTGTGTGGTGGACTCTTTCCCAGCTCCAGGTCTTTCTGACCTTTGATGACTCTGTTCCCTCTCTTTGCCCCACCAGACTCAGTTTCCTGCTGTTGCTAGATTCTGGGTGCTTCATTATCCTGTTCATTCCTTGACTCTGTGGAACTCTCTGTAAATATTCTCCCTTGAATGATTTTCAGTTAAGCCCTTTTGACTGTTTGGTCTTTTTCTTCCTGAGACTTTGGTATTATAGGGCATCATTCCAGCTCTTCAAAGTATTTTCCTAAGTTATCATTATAATTTGGCATTTTTTCAGAAATCCGTTGGGCTTCCACTATTTTTTGTTGTGTGGTAAAACAAGGAAACAAACAAGTCAACAAACCTGCTTCAATTTTTTTACCCACTCTTGGTAATGTTTTCTGTGACTTGTATCATTTTAGCTTGTTTTCAGTTGTGAGTAATAGAAAGCATTACCAAGAGTGAGTAAACAAATTGGAGTTTGTTTTTATACAAAAGAAACTTGTTACATAACAAGGAGAATGAATATAATCCGGTGCTGACATTGTTTCAGTGCCACAATATTGTCAAAGCTTTGGCTCTCACCTTCATAATTCTTTGGTATTTCCCTCTTGCGTACTAGATGGCTGCTAGAGCTTACTACCTGCACTCCAGGCAGGAACCAGAGGGAAAGATGGCCAGAACCCACATTTATACCATTACATGTTCAGACAAATAATCCTTCTGAGAAGGATCCTCTTTCTCCAGAATATATCTGCTTATGCCTTATTTATCAGAATTGGCTTGCAGAGCCACTGCTAGATGCCAAGAAGACAGGAAAAGCAATAAAATTCAACTTTTCCTACAAAGGAGATGCACAAAGGAAAAGAAGATTGGAAATAGATGTTAATTAAGTGTGGATGTCTTCTATACTCTCTATATAACCCTAGCAAAGCCTTTAAGAGCATGTGTTATGAAGTCAGAGTGCTGAGTTCCAACACTAGGTCCACCACATTCTATCTGTGTGAATTTGGGAAACAACTTAATCTCCCATTGCTTCAGGTTCTTCACCTGCAAGTGAGGATGATAAAAATATTTCTCTCATAGGGTTACTATGATGACCAAATGAGTTAGTGCAGCATTTAGAACAGTACCTGACACATGGCAGGCACTATTTGAGTTTTATCTGATTTTTTGTGGTTTCTACAAAACCCTCAAAAAGGTGACTACAGGAAATAGAAAAAGTAAGGGCAAATAAAAAGTAACAAGGGCGAAGCTTGGCCAAATTGTGAAATTAAAAAGATTATCTCCTCCCTCCTTAATTTTCCCTTTCATCCCTATCCATTTCCTTCCCAGGCTTATATTGCCACCCAGATATCCCTCACCCTCATGTCATGGAGAACTTGCTGCTATAACACTCCACATGCATTCACAATGTACCAAACAGTCAATCAGTCACATGTATTTTTTATGCCCTTACGATGTGCTAGGGGTTGAGAAAGAATGGTAAATAAGGCAGCCGTGGCCCTGCTTTGAAGATGCTTATAGTACAGTTGGGAAGTTGATATTAAAAAATAATTACACAAAGAATTAACTGGTATTTGCTATATTCAAAAATGGAAAATTTCAGCATTCTATGGTAACATGCTAATTGTAGGAGCCAGAGAGAGCTTACCTAAGGAAATAGCATTTATGTTAAGACCCAAAGGTTGAATAGGAACTGGTCAGGTAGAGAGGTGAGGTTGGGGTTGGAACAGAGGAGTGAAAAATTTCAAGGGAATAGCAAGTGCAGATACCTAGAAGGAGGAGGGCTGGTGTTAGAGGAGCTATGGGCTTGTGTCTCTCTTTTCTATGCCATCAAAGTGTATTTGTCCCTTGTGTCCCACTCCCTCTGCACTGCTCCCAGCAATCTAAGTTGACAGGTAGTGATTTGGTGAAACCCTAACTGCCCAGGCAATACACAAGCCACAGAATACTCCTTTTCTGGTTTCTCTGAAGCAAAAAGACCTCAATAAACTAATCTACACTGAAGTGTTAAAGATATTGAAGCCTTGATCCTCTGTTTTCAGGGCAATTTGTACTTGAGCAAGAAGCTTCTAGGTACACAAATGCTTACTTAATAGTAACTTCTCTATTAGTGGAGATTTCAGTCCCTTTGCCTGGGGATTTCTTTTGCTATAGGGGGTTGGAGGGATGAGGCAGATTATTTATGACCAGTAAAAAGTCACCTCTGAAGGTAAAGTTATAATTATCTCAAGCATGTTGGCACCTATAATGACCTGGACAACTTACTCTATGATTTACTATTAGCTGGAACATAATCATTCCTTATTTATTAACACAATTTTGTTACATATATATTGTTTCCCTTTTATGAAAATCGAAACTTTGAAATCCTGCTTGAAAAGTGAGAACAGAAATGGGATTTTAATCCTCTGGATTTGCCTACGCTGAATAGTCTTTTCCTCATTGCTGAACTGTGCTTAACTTAGAGTCAGATCTTCCAGGCAAAGCAATGGCTTCCTCAGCTGTGATGTCCATCCATCCTTTCCTCTCTGCTCCAGAGCTCCCCTGTAGCTGGTGAGTGCAGGAAGTGCTGATGCTTGCCGTGACTTCCATTTGCTTCTGAGGGGGAAAGACAAGTTTCAAATCTTGTAATATCATATCTAACCATAAATACATGATTCAAAAGCCACATTTCTGAGGAGCAAGAAGTTAAAGGGAGCTTGGAGTGCTCTAAGTGGTCAACATGTATTCTTCAAGATGATCTCATTAAATAAACATGGAATGCAGGGGCGCCTGGGTGGGTCAGTCAGTTAAGCTTCTGCCTTCGGCTCAAGTAATGATCCCAGCATCCTGGGATCAAGCCCCGCATTGGGCTCCGTGCTCAGGAGGGAGCTTGCTTCTCCCCTCTCCTTCTGCCTGCCTGTCTGCCTACTTGTGATCTCTCTCTCTCTGTCAAATAAATAAATAAAATATTTTAAAAAAAATAAACATGAAATGCAGAAGCATTTGTCAACATTACACATGCTGTTTTAGACTGGATTAATAAAAGATTCATTGGTGCTCTACTTCACATCGGTTTTGCCAGTTTGAATCTCCTTAAGTGACTGTCTTCTCTGTTTGTGTAGTTTACAGCTAAGCTTTTATATTTATTCTAGCTCTCTCCAGGTTGTCAGCTCTACTTCTCATTCATGCCCATATATCCAGTTATTTCTGTTCTATCAAAGTTATCTGCTTTTCTTACAGTGTATGTTTTTATATGTTTATTTTTTAGCTTATTCCAAAATGATTTTGACACAGTTCAATAGACTGGATGCTAGATTTTATGGTCATTTTGGTTGTTCAGAAGCTATTAAAAAACTTCCAATATTTTCATTTGAAAAACATAAATATTCTCTTTAGACTTTTTTGTTTTATTTAATTCTTGCAAAAGGTATGACCTATTTAATAAGTTGGTTACATCTGATGTTGAGATGTAAGTCTGATTCAAAATATAAAAGTCTACAGCTGTTACCAAGGAAACCAATGACCTCTTTCGTTAACTAGCTGTTGGGGTACAAGTTAGCTTCCTGAGAAATCTCTAATTGGAAACTCATTGTCCTAGAAAGTCTGTTGGGGATCTGAATGTGTGTCTAAAGTTTACAATCTGTCTAGTAGCAGCTGAGGTCAGGTGTGTGCAACAAGAAGTCATTTTTCCAAGTGCAAATAACAAGTGTTGAGACTTTCACGTCCTCCTGGGATTAGCAGATTTTTGGTAGATACTTGGTTTAATTGGCTTGATTTAAAAAGCAATTAGAGTTGACAATAGAAAAAACTGCATGGGCCATTCTAACTACTAATGGCTGGGAACTGCATACAAACCAAAGCTTTTGAATATCCAGTGATGATAGTCAAACTTTTTATTGAAGCAGAATAATAAAATCCAATATCAAGATATACTGAATCATACCTAGATGTTTGTATTTAAAATTACTATAGTATATCTATTTGTAATAAGTTCTAGATTAATGACAACAATACCTGAATTGTACACTAGATTTCCTTCTCCCCATTATTTATTATCAGGAGAAAGTTCAGCTGATACCATTTATTCATTTATTTAAGGAAAATTTTTTCAGCTCCTAATATGGCGAGAAACTATTCAAGGCATCCTAGATACAAAACATAGTGTCTTGTGCTCAAAGAGTTTATCATAGTCCAGTGGTATAGTCAAAAACTCAGCCCTCCTAATGCCGTGAGATATATACCATAACAGAGTATGCATGCAACATTATGAGAATATAAAGAAGCAGCATAGAGGAAAGGTACTTAACCCAACCTAAGAGGCAGAAAAGGATTTAGGAAAGTCTTCTTAGAGGAGGCAATGCTTCTGTAAGAATTTAATAACTACAGGAACAAAAACAGAAAGGCCATACTCCAAAGGCTACTTTTTAACTAGTGTTAGCGCTTTACATTACATCTTAATTCAGAATAATCAAATGTTAAAATACAGTATAAAACAACATATTAAGATAATGTAGAATTGGCTCAAGAGTAAGAATATGATCAGAGTTCAGAAGAAAGAGCTCCCAAACTGTTCTTATTTTATATAAGAATTTTATTTTGGGATTTAATATATAATAAAGTATCATAAACCAGTAGGGAATGAGATAGATTATTTGATAAATTCTGCTAGGAAAATTGATGTTTGTGGACAAAAATCAAGTTGACTTTCCTATTATATGTCAAAATTCCAGATGAATGAAAATTTTGATATAAAAAAATGAAATCATTTAAAAAACCAGAAAATATGAGTGAATTTTTAACTTTTTCTATGATGAAAAATATAATGGTACATATTGAAATATTCAACACTACTCATAATTATTTTTTCTTATCCAACTGGAAGGAGAAGGAAACTCCTAAAAAGAGAAAAGATTTCTACCAAAAAGAATGCATCATACCCTAATTAATGGATAACAAATATTTATTTTATGCTTGCATGTATCAAATACTCATTCTAGGCACTGGTCATATAGCAGTGAAGAGAATAGAGACTCTGTCCTTGTGGCGCTTACAATCTCCTGGTTAAACACATCTTTCACATTGGTTGATATTTAGAAGTACTGCTATTAAAGTCAGAAATAAGAAAAAGGATTCCTACTCCTTTTCTTCAACTAATTAGAAAACGTAATAGAAAAAAAGATTCTACTGAAAATAGTGCCAAAATTATAAATTTCACTGGAATTGATCCAATACCACAAATGAAGAATTTTATGGACACAATTTTCAAACATTATTAAAGGACATGTAAGAAAATCTGAATAAATGGAGTTCTATGTCATGTATATGCAAGACCTAATATCATAGAGATGTCACTTATTTTCAAAGAACATGAGAACCTAATTCTAAAATTAATACAAAAGACAGAAGTAAAAGTTATGTTTGAAGAAAGGCTGGGGTATCAGATA
Source organism: Leptonychotes weddellii (assembly GCF_054177405.1). NCBI lineage: Eukaryota > Metazoa > Chordata > Mammalia > Carnivora > Phocidae > Leptonychotes > Leptonychotes weddellii. The sequence goes on along the minus strand of NW_028040373.1, from coordinate 730 downwards.
CCAAGATTTATTATACAGCTATAAAAATTACAGTAGTGATGTATTAATGTAAGAATAGATTTATATAATGGAGAAGAGAATTCTAAAATATATTTGATGATTATATAAGGACTTGATATAAATGATAAATATGTTATCTATAAATATAAATTTGTAATATAATAAATAATTATAATATACAAAATATCTAACTATATATTTAAATATAAATGATATATAAATATAGAGATATTTATTTATTTATTTTTATTTTATTTATTTATTTTTATTATGTTCAGTTAGCCACTGTATAGTACATCAAATATATAGATATTTAAGTGACATGTAAATGACAGAAACAGTGTTACAAAATACTGAGAAAAGGAGTCTTTTTTAAAAAAAATGACATTGGGCAGGCTCTCCTCTACTTCCTAGATGGGATGCTACCTGATTCATGCACCATTTATTTATTTATTTATTTTTAAATTTTATTACATTATGTTAGTCATCATACATTACATCATTAGTTTTTGATGTAGTGTTCCATGATTCATTGTTTGCGTACAACACCTAGTGCTCCATGCAGTACATGCCCTCCTTAATACCCATCACTGGGCTAACCCATTCCCCCAACCCCCTCTCCTTTAAAACCCTCAGTTTGTTTCTCAGAGTCCATAGTCTCTCATGGTTTGTGTCCCCCTCCACTTACCCCCCTTTATTTTTCCCTTCCTACTATCTTTTTTTTTTTTTT
>NW_028040372.1:0-475 GCF_054177405.1 Leptonychotes weddellii | reverse complement strand
GGGTAGAAGTGGAGAGAAGATTGAGCTCTCACAAAAGTAGGCTGGGGTAGAAAACCCAGTAGGTGTCCACTGTGGTAGTGGTGTCCAAACCTGTGTGCATACCAGAATTCATCAGAGGAACTCTTCATAATACACAGTCATGGGTTTCATACAGACCTACTGAATTGGAATCTGTATTTTTAACAAGGGCTCAAGAGAGCTCTCTTAAACAATTCCCACAGCAGTTGGGAATTGTTGTGTTTTGAGATCTATAGTATTTTCAAAATGTAGAAGTTTTTTTTTTTTTTTTTTTTAAGATTTTATTTATTTATTTGAGAGAGAGTGAGAGAGAGAAAGAGCACAAGAGTGGGGAGCAGGAGAGGGAGAAGCAGACTCCCTGCCGAGCAGGGAGCCCGATGCGGGACTCGATCCCGGGACTCCAGGATCATGACCTGAGCCGAAGGCAGTCGCTTAACCAACTGAGCCACCCAGGCGC
>NW_028040371.1:0-475 GCF_054177405.1 Leptonychotes weddellii | reverse complement strand
TAGCAGCGAGAGCCAGATAAAGTCATTTTCGGTTTCTTGGAACATCATTTTCCCATCGGAAAAGAGAGTCCTTGGAAAAAAAACTTAAACAGAGAGGGGGAGGAGAGTACTCAGTGGCAGAACACATTAGAAGAACTTTGCTAAACTCTGACAGTATTACCAGTTAATTCTATGACCCTTTATTCTATTGAGTATCTCACTGAAGACCTGCCAAAAAAAGGTTTATATAAGAATAAAGAAACAAATTGGGGCACGTGGGTGGCTTAGTTGGTTAAGCGTCTGACTCTTGATTTCTGCTCAGGCCATGATCTCAGGGTTCTGGGATTGAGCCCCGCATGGGGCTCTGTGTTCAGTAGGGAGTCTGCTTCTCCCTCTCCCTTCCCCTGCTTGTGTGCGCTTGATCTCTCTCAAATAAATAAATAAATAAATAAATAAATAAATAAAATATTAAAAAAAAGAATAAAAACCAAATTGA
>NW_028040370.1:0-475 GCF_054177405.1 Leptonychotes weddellii | reverse complement strand
GCTCCTGTCTCCGTCATTATTAGTTCTTTAGGGCAGAGTGTTTGGCATTTACTTAATGCTGGGACTGCAAGTGAAATTTTAGGCACCATAAAAGCTTAGTACCAACAAAGATCAGCCACACCTCCATGAAATACCACCTGAAAGTATAAAACCTTAGCAAAACCACGTGAATTCAGACAGGGAGTAAGCCCGTGATAAAATAAGAGGTATAGTGCAAGGTACTTTAAAATATATTAAGTTTCAAGTTTAAGAGTAATTGGGGAAAAATTAAGCTGTTGATGTTCTGTGGCAGAGGCCTTTCAAGGAAGGCCCACACGCAGACTTATTTGTAGCCAGCAATCCTGGACTTTTTGACTGTAGTCTAACCCTTCAGGTGGCTCCCGGAATGCCTATGGTTTATAGCACTGTCAATGGCAGAAGGTGATTTCACTGTCAGGATCTACACAGTGTTTTCCTCGGTGGAATTGTCTTTTCT
>NW_028040369.1:0-475 GCF_054177405.1 Leptonychotes weddellii | reverse complement strand
TTCTAGCTATCCACCAATACTCATTCGACAAAGCCCTATTTAAAATGATTTGACTCCGAGGGGGGGAAAGATGGCGGAGGAGTAGGGGACCCTATTTCAACTGGTCCCGGAATTGAGCTGGATATCTACCAGACCACTCTGAGCACCCACGAAACCAGGCTGAGATGTAAGAAGATCTGGATCTCTACAAACAGAATATCGCGGGCGGTTGGTTTTGAGGTTCGAAGTGGGGAGCCGTGATTCCGCGGGCAGATATCGGAGGATAAACGGCAGCGGGAGGGTGCCTGGCCGTGGGGATCCTACACCGCAGGTGAGTGACAGCCTTGCGCGCTGCAGATGGGGCGCAGACTCACAGACTGGTAGCGACGGGGAAAGGACTTTAGGGCAGCCCCTGGGACGGAAACCCTGAGCGGTGGGGTAGCACCTGCGAACTGCAGCCCCCAGGTTGGAAACCCAGAGCAGCAGGGTCGCGTGC
>NW_028040368.1:0-475 GCF_054177405.1 Leptonychotes weddellii | reverse complement strand
TTTGACTTATTTGTTTTTTTGGGTGTTGAGTTTGAGAAGTTCTTTATAGGTCTTGGATATCAGCCCTTTGTCTGTAGTGTCATTTGCAAAAATCTTCTCCCATTCCGTGGGTTGCCTCTTTGTTTTGCTGACTGTTTTCTTTGCTGTGCAGAAGCTTTTTGTCTTAAGTCCAAAAAGTTCATTTTCGCTTTTGTTTCACTTGCCTTTGGGGACATATCTTGAAAGAAGATTCTGTGGTCAATGTCAAAGAAGTTACTGCCTATGTTCTCCTCTAGTATTTTGATGGATTCCTGTCTCACATTGAGGTCTTTCATCCATTTTGAGTTTGTCTTTGTGTACAGTGTAAGAGAATGGTTGAGTTTCATTCTTCTGTATATAGCTGTCCAAATTTCCCAGCACCATTTATTGAAGAGACTGTCTTTTTTCCATTGCATATTTTTTCCTGCTTTGTCGAAGATTATTTGATCATAGAATT
>NW_028040367.1:0-475 GCF_054177405.1 Leptonychotes weddellii | reverse complement strand
CCCTCCCCTCTAGAACCCTCAGTTTGTTTCTCAGAGTCCATCGTCTCTCATGGTTCATCTCCCCCTTCAATTCCCCCCCTTCATTTTTCCCTTCCTACTATCTTCTTCTTTTTTTTAATATATAATGTATTATTTGTTTCAGAGGTACAGGTCTGTGATTCAACAGTCTTATACAAATATATATATATTTATATAATCTTATATATATATATATATATATAAGATTATACTTATTCATTAGAGACACAGAGATACAAAGAGAAAGAGAGCATGAGCGGGGGAGAGGCAGAGGGAGAGGGAGAAGCAGGCTCCCTGCTGAGCCAGGAGACAGATGTGGGGCTCGATCCCAAGACTCTGGGATCATGACCTGAGCCAAAGGCAGATGCCCAACCATCTGAGACACCCAGGCACCCCAGCCAGCTCTTTTCATAAGCAGGTCTACATTATCTCATGACAAAAGAAGTTGAGATAGGAA
>NW_028040366.1:0-475 GCF_054177405.1 Leptonychotes weddellii | reverse complement strand
GAAATCATGGAAAATAATAAAACATCAAGGTATGTACTATTTGAAACAAAAAGATGGAAAATTTGAATTAAAAGAATGGTAAAAGAGATTTCATGCTGAGTCTGTTGGCTATTTTATTAACTTTGGACAAAATAGACTTTAAGGCAAAGGCATTGCCCAAAATAGTGTTATGGACTGCAGTATTGTTTTCAATAATTTACAGCCCCTCCCTGAAAGAGGCCTGTATTTCCCACCCCATGGACTTCAGGCTTGGTCATTGAAACATGAATGGAAGTTTGGGGCGCCTGGGTGGCTCAGTTGGTTAAGCGACTGCCTTCGGCTCAGGTCATGATCTTGGAGTCCCTGGATCGAGTCCCGCATCGGGCTCCCTGCTCGGCAGGGAGTCTGCTTCTCCCTCTGACCCTCCCCCCTCTCATGTGCTTGCTCTCTCTCATTCTCTCTCTCTCAAATAAATAAATAAAATCTTAAAAAAAAA
>NW_028040365.1:0-475 GCF_054177405.1 Leptonychotes weddellii | reverse complement strand
TTACTTTTTAGTTCCTTAACGTAGAAGATCAGGTTGTTGATTTGAGTGACTTGAGATATTTCTTATTTTTTAATGTAATTCTTTACTGTCATAAACTTCCCTTTTAAAACTATTTTCACTGCATCCCATAAGTTTTGGTATGCTATTTTTCATTCCTTTTTTTTTTTTTTTGGCTCAAGATATTGTATACATTTTTGACGCATTGGTTGTTTGAATGTGTTAAGTTCTATGTATTTGTGAAGTTTCCAGTTTTTCTTTTTCTTTTCTTTTCTTTTCTTTTATTATGTTATGTTAATCACCATGCATTATATCATTAGTTTTTGATGTAGTGTTCCATGATTCATTGTTTGCATATAACACCCAGTGCTCCATTCAGTACGTGCCCTCTTTAATACCCATCACCAGGCTAACCCATCCACCCACACCCCTTCCCTCTAGAACCCTTAGTTCATTTCTCAGAGTCCATAGTCTCTCA
>NW_028040364.1:0-475 GCF_054177405.1 Leptonychotes weddellii | reverse complement strand
AGGGCTTCCACTTGAACTCTGGGAAACATGGAAACTGGCAGACTTAGGGAAGGCCCATGATCCAAGGAGGCAATACAGCTAAGGCTTCAGGCTTCTAGAGTCACAACAGGACGGAATTCTACCTCTATCTCTTACAAATGTATGGCTTTGGGGATGCTTCTCTACTTTTGTCAGCCTTACTTTCCTCCTCTTATTAGTTATGCTAATGAGCTATTTGAAACTGATCAACACTTTCATTCATTCATTCATTCAGCACACACTTACTGAATGTCTCCTATACTGACCGGCACTGCTTTGGGTGTCAAGGGTAAGTCATAAACAAGTTACATCTGTCAGTTCACAGTCTAATGACCGAGCAGACAAATAACTGTCTGTTTATAGCATAGTGGTGCTAGGGCCATGATAAGGAAAGTACTGGGTTCTAGTAGCAGGGGTTGTAGGAGTGGTTGATGTTCTTCACTTCTTGTTGTTTGTC
>NW_028040363.1:0-475 GCF_054177405.1 Leptonychotes weddellii | reverse complement strand
TGCCCTCATGATAAAGTAGTTGTTTATCTCTCTGTTTCTCAGCTTCTTTATTTTCCATCATTTGGTCTTCTCTATCACTAATTCTCTCTTCTGCCTCATTTATCCTAGCAGGTAGAGCCTCCCTTTTTGATTGTACCTCATTAATAGCCTTTTTGATTTCAACTTGGTTAGATTTTAGTTCTTCTATTTCTCCAGAAAGTGTTTCTCTAGTATCTTCCATGCTTTTTTCAAGCCCAATTAGTATCTTTATAATCATCATTCTGAACTCTAGATCCGACATCTTACTAATGTCAATATTGATTAGGTCCCTGGCAGTTGGTACTGCCTCTTGTTCTTTTTGTTGAGTGATTTTTTCCATCTTGTCATTTTGTCCAGAAAAGAATAGATGAATGAGAGAACAAAATGCTAACAGGGTAACAATGACCCCAGAAAATTATACACTAAACCAATCACAAGAGACCTGAAACCGGGGGAA
>NW_028040362.1:0-9700 GCF_054177405.1 Leptonychotes weddellii | reverse complement strand
CCACCAACAGTGTAGGAGGGTTCCCCTTTCTCCGCATCCCCGCCAACATCTGTCGTTTCCTGACTTGTAAATTCTAGCCATTCTGATTGGTGTGAGGTGGTATCTCATTGAGGTTTTGATTTGGATTTCCCTGATGCTGAGAGGCTTATAATTTCTTGATTGTCTGTTAGGTTTTTGTCATCCTTTTCCTTTTATCTTTTTTTTTTTGAAACAGGCTTTCTTTCTTTCTTTCTTTCTTCTTTCTTTCTTTCTTTCTTTCTTTCTTCTTTTTTCATCTTTCTTTCTTTAGTTTTTTTTTCGGGCATATTTTAACAAATAAATCAAAGCATACCTAGTTAAAGGTCCAAAAAATTCCCTACTGCAAGCAAGGAGGAACTCTGCAGAAGACTGACCAGGCGGAAAGAGCAGCCAAAATGCAATAACAGCGTGAACACAGCATACACAAGAAACACATCCTGAAGTGCCAGGCCCCAAACAGTGTATGACCCCTTTTTTAATATAGCAGTACTCTCAGGTGCAGAAACATAACAAGCTTTCATAACACACAAAAGACAGAAACATAGCCAAAATGACAAGACAAAGGAACTCTCCTCAAATAAATGTCAAAAAGAAATCACAACCAGGGACTTGCTCAAAACAGATATAAGCAATATATCTGAACAAGAATTTAGAACAATAGTCATAAGAATACCACCTGGGCTTGAAAGAAGCATAGAAGATACCAGAGAAAACCCTGCAGCAGAGATAAAGGACCTAAAAACTAGTCAGGTTGAAATAAAAAATACTATAACTGAGATGCAAAACAGACTGGATATAAGGACAATGAGGATTGAAGAAGCAGAGGTGAGAATAGGTGATATAGAAGATAAAATCATGGAAAATAATGAAGTTGAAAAAAGAAGGAAAGAGAACTATTAAATCACAAAGGTAGACTTAGGGAAATCAGCAATTCCATAGAGCAGATATTATCTGTATCATAGGAATCCCAAAAGAAGAGAAGGAAAAAGGGGCATAAGGTTTATTTGAACAAATGACAGATGAAAACTTCCTTAATCTGGGGAAGTAAACAGGCATTCAAGTCTAAGAGGCACAGACAACTCTCATCCAAATAAACAAAAACAGGTCAACACCATAGCATATCATAGTGAAACTTGCAAAATACAAGGATAGAGAGTTCTGTAAGAAGCTTAGGACAAAAGGTTCTTAAACTAAAGGGTAGACAATAAGGTTAGATGCAGACCTGTTCAGAGAGACCTGGAAGGCCAGAAAGGAATGGAAAGAATAATCAATGTGCTAAATGGGAAACATATGCAGCCAAGAATATTTGATCTAGCAAGGCTGTCATTCAGAACAGAAGGAGAGATAGAGTTTACAAGACAAGCAAAAACTAAGGGAGTTCCTGAACACTAAACTAGCTCTTCAAGAAACACTAAAGGGAACCTATTGAATGGGAAAGAGAGAACAAATGCAAAAACACTAAAAAGGAAAAAAGATAATCTATAGGAACAATAACTTTAGAAGTAATACAAAGGTATTAAATTGATATCTTTCAAAAATTACTCAGAATGTAAATGGACTAAATGCTTCAATCAAAAGACACAGGATATAAGAACCAGACCCATCAAAATGCCACTTATAATAGACTAATATTAGACACAAAAACACCTCCAGATTGAAAGTGAGGGGCTGGAGAACAAATTATCATTCTAATTGACATCAAAAAGAAAGATGGAGTAACCATACATATATGAAACAAACTAGACTTTAAACCAAAGACTGTAATAAGAGATAAAGAAGGGTACTATATCATAATAAAGGGGTCTGCCCAACAAGAAGATCTAACAATTGTAAATATTAATGCCCCTAACTTTGGAACAGCCAGATATATAAATCAATTAATAACAAGCTTAAACTCATTGTCAAAAATAAAATAATAGTGAGGGACCTTAACACCCCACTCACAGCAATGGACAGATATCTAAGCAAAAGATCAGTAAGGACAGAGTGGCTGTGAATGACACACTGGACCAAATGGACTTAACAACTATATTCAGAGTATTTCATTCTAGAGCAGAAGAATACACATTCTTTTTGATTGAACATAGAACATTCTCCAGAGTAGATCACATACTGGAACACAAATCAGACCTCAACCTGTACAAAAAGATTGAGATCATACCATGCATATTTTCAGACTACAATGCTATAAAACTTGAAGTCAAATACACACACACACACAAAATTGGAAACACCACAAATACATGGAGGTCAAAGAACATTCTGCTAAAGAATGAACGGTTTAACCAAGAAATTAAAGAAGAAATAAAAAAAAAGGAAAATGAAAATGCAATAGCCCCAAACCTTTGGGATGCAGCATAGGCAGTTATAAGACAGCAGAATATACCAATACAAGACTTCCTCAAGAAGCAAGAAAAGTCTCAAATACACAATCTAAATGTACACCTACAGGAGCAAATAAAACATAAATCCAGCAGCAGGAGGGAAACAAAAAATAGTAGAACAGAAATAAATGATATAATTTTTTTTTTAAAGTAGAACAGATCAATGAAACTTGGAGCTGGTTCTTGAAAGAATTAATAAGATTAATAAACCCCTAGCCAGACTTATCAAAAGGAAACGAGAAAGGACCTGAATAAATAAAATCATGATTGAAAGAGGAGAGCTCAGAAGCAACACCAAAGAAATACAAAAAAATATAAGAGAATACTATGAAAAATTATATGCCAAAACTTGGGCAATCTCGAAGAAATGGGTAAATTCCTGAAAACATATATACTACCAAAACTGAAACAGGAAGAAATATATATCCTGAACAGACCCATAACCAGCAAATAAATTGAATCAGCAATCAAAAACTCCCAACAAACAAGAGTCCAGGGACTAATGGCTTCCCAGGGGAATTCTACCAAGCATTTAAAGAAGAATTAATACCTATTCTTCTGAAGCTGTTAAAAAAAATTAGAAATGGAAGGAAAACTTCCAAACTCATTCACACATATATGAAAGACCCAGAGTTAATATCAACCTCAATGTAGAAAAACTGAGAGGTTTTCCCCCAAGGTCAGGAACAAGTCAGGGATGTCCACTCTCACCACTGTTGTTCAACATTGTACTGGATGTCCTAGCCTCAGCAGTCAGACAACAAAAAGAAATAAAATGCACCCATATTGGCAAAGAATAAGTGAAATATTCACTCTTCACAGAGAATATGATACTCAGTGTAGAAAACCCGGAAAACTCCACCAAAAAATTGCTAGAACTGATACAGGAATTCAGTAAGTCACAGGATATAAAATCCATGCACGGAAATCCATTGCATTTCCATACAGCAATAATGAAGCAGCACAGTGAGAAATCAAGGAATTGATCCCATTTACAATTGCACCAAAACCATAAGATACCTAGGAATAAACCTAACAAAAATGGTGAAAGATCTGTAGTCTGAAAACTATTGAACACTATGAAAGAAATTGCAGAAGACACAAAGAAATGGATTACAAAGTTGTAATCATCAACAGTGCATGGTACTAGCACAAAAACAGACACATAGATCTGGTAGTGGAACAGAATGGAAAACCCAGGAACGGACCCACAACTATATAGTCAACTAATTTTTGACAAAGCAGGAAAGAATATCCAATGGAAAAAAAGCAGTCTTTTCAACAAAAGGTGCTGGAAAATTGGACAGCAACATGATGAAGAATGAAACTGGACCACTTTCTTAAACCATACAGAAAAATAAATGCAAAGTGGATGAAAGACATAAATGTGAGACAAGAATAGATCAAAATCCTAGACAAGATACACTTCTTTATTCACTCATTAGTCAATGGACACTGGGCAGTTACCATAGTTTGGTTATTGTAAATAATGCTGCTATAGACACCGGGGTGCATGTATCCCTTGAATTAGTACTTTTTTTAAAGTTTAAATTCAATTAGCCAACATATAGTACATCATTAGTTTTTGATGTAGTGTTCAATGATTCATTAGTTGCATATAACACCCAGTGCTCATTGCATCACGTGCCCTCCATAATGCCCACCACCCAGTTACTCCATCCCGGCACCCTCGTCCCCTTCTGCAACCCTAAGTTTGCTTCCCAGAGTCCAGAGTCTCTCATGGTTTTGCCTACCTCTCTGATTTCTTCCCATTCAGTTTCCCTCCCTTCCCCTATGGTTTTCTGTGCTATTCCTTATATTCCACATATGAGTGAAGCCATATGATAATTGTCTTTCATTTCACTTAGCATGATACGCTCCAGTTTCATCCATGTTGATGCAAATGGTAGGTATTCATCCTTCCTGATGGCTGAATAATATTCCATTGCATATATGAATCACATCTTCTTTATCCATTCATCTGTTGAAGGGCATCTCGGCTCCAACCACAGTTTGGCTATTGTGGATATTGCTGCTATGAAAATTGGGGTGTGTGTGCCCCCCTTTTTTTACTACATCTGTATCTTTGGGGTGAATACCCAGTAGAAAAAAATGGGACTATCTAAGAAGGTGATCTAACAGTTTTAAATACTTATTCCCCCAACATGAGATCACCAAAATATATAAGATAATGACAAAAATAAAGGAACTAATTGATAATAATCTTTAACACTGCATTTGCATCAATAGACACATCTTCTAAGCAGAAAATCAGCAATGAAACAATAGCTTTGAATTACACACGGCACCAGATACACTTAACAGATATATTCTAAACATGCCATCCTAAAGCAACAGAATACACATTATTTTCAAGTGCACATAGGATAGTTTCCAGGATAGGTCTCACACCAGGTCACAAATCAGGCCTCAACAAATACACAAAGATTGAGATCATACTATGCATATTTCTAACCATAACACCATGAAACTAGAAATCAATGACAAAAAAAAATTGGAAAGGACACAGATACATTGAGGTGAAACAACATGGTACTAAACAATGAGTGGGTTAATCCAGAAATTAAGAAAGAAATTTAAAAATACAGGGAAAATTTGAAAATGAAAACACAACAATCCAGGACTTCAAGAAAGATGGTGGAGGATTGGTGGACACTAGTTTCACCTGGTCCATGGAATTCAGCTAGATAGCTATCAAATCATTCTGAAAACCTGTGCACTCAACATGAGATCTAAGAAAAAATTGCTACAAGTCTACAAATAGAAAAGCTACCACTTTTTGCAAGGTAGGAGGTACAGAGAAATGATTCTGAGGCAATATATAAGAAGATAAACTGCAGGGGGTGGAAGCCTTTGTAAGCTGTCTACTAAAGTGATAAAGCAGCGGAACTCCAAATCAGAACTTTTAGAAGCCTGCTCCTGTAAGGGATGTCCCTGCTTGAAAGGCACTCAGGTGGCAAAACTGGGCAGAATCCTAGGTGGGACAGTGTGGTCACAAGATCCCCAGGGTCACAGAAAGAATGGGGGTGCCTGAGCACTGCAGAATTCCCAAGCATCAGATCAGGTAATCCAGCTGCAATCAGCAAGCACTGGAGTGGGCTTTCAGTTTGGTGTTGCTACAACCCTCAAACCGTTGCATGACTGGGTGACCACTCACAGAGCAGGGGCACAGCAAGCAGCAGAACCAAAATGAGACCCTCCTCCTTCCCCCAGGAGGAGAGACATGAATGGGCACTGTAGGAATCCACAGGGTTTTGAGACTCCAGTGGCAGGGGTATGTGCCACAGGAGTCTGCAGAGCTGAGAGACTCAGGCAACAGGGGTGTGCACACACAGGAGTATACAATGTTTGGAGACTCAAAGTGGGGTCAAATGCCTAAGATAAAAATGCTTGGTCACAGACGGGGTGAACACAAAGTGTGGATAGAAACCAGGGAGACAAAAGTGATTGACTGCTTTTCCCTGAGGGCAAACTGAAGAGTGAGAGCCCAGACCTTTCACCATCATGGCTAGAGATTGGGGCATGGCAATTTTTATTTTCAACCTCTAAAGTCGTACGGAAAGCCTTCAGGGAACAAAAGCCACATAGACAATCCAGAGACGCTTACAGTGAGCCTGTGACCCTGGCAAGGGTGGTGCAACTGCACCAGGGCAAAAACACCTAAGAATCAGTGTCATTGACCCCTCCTCCACAAGACCAGCAGGAAATTCAGGCTAATACCAAATTTACCAATAACACAGAAATGAAAAACTCCAGTGCTAGGTTAAATAGTACATAGATTTGAGGTTTTTTCCTCATGATTCTTTAGGCTTTCAGTTTAAAATTTCTTTTTCTTTTTTTTTCTCTTTCAACTAGTTTATTTTTTCAACTTTTAAAATTTCTAATGACATTTTCAAAGTGCTGGAACAAACAATCCTAAAATTTGTATGGAATCAGAAAAGACCCCGAATCGCCAAAGAAATGTTGAAAAAGAAAAACAAAGCTGGGGGCATCCCATTGACTGATTTCAAGCTATATTACAAAGCAGTGATCACCAAGACAGCATGGTACTGGCACAAAAACAGAGGCCAGCATTACCTAATTCATCAAACCAACGATCTCACCAAAAAGGAGAATTACAGACCAATATCCCTGATGAACATGGATCCAAAATTTCTCACCAAGATCATAGACGATAGGATCCAACAGTAAATTGAAGGGATTATTCACCATGACCACATGGGATTTATTCCTGGGCTGCAAGTGTGGTTCAACATCCTCAAATCAATCATTGTGATACACTACATTAATAAAAGAAAGGACAAAAACCACATGGTCCTCTCAATAGATGCAGAAAAATATTTGACAAAGTACAGCATCCTTTCTTGAGAAAATTCTGCACAGTGTAGGGATAGAAGGAAAATACCTCATTATCATAAAAACCATGAAAAGCCCAGAGCAAATATCATTCTCAAAGGGGAAAAACTAAGAGCTTTACCCCTAAGGTGAAGAACATGGCAGGGATGTCCACTCTCATCACTGTTGTTCAACATAGTACTACAAGTCCTAGCTTCAGCAATCAGACAACAAAAAGAAATAAAAGGCATCTGAATCAGCCAAGGTAAAGTCAAACACTCACTCTTTGCAGATGACATGATATACTACGTGGAAAGCCCAAGAGACTCCACCCCCAAATTGCTAGAATTCATACAGGAAGTCAACAAAGTGGCAGGATTCAAAATCAATGCAAAGAAATCAGTTGAATTTCTATACAGTAACAATGAAACAGAAAAGGGCGCCTGGGTGGCTCAGTTGGTTAAGCGACTGCCTTCGGCTCGGGTCATGATCCTGGAGTCCCAGGATCGAGTCCCGCATCGGGCTCCCTGCTCGGCAGGGAGCCTGCTTCTCCCTCTGACCCTCCCCCCTCTCACGTGCTCTCTGTCTCTCTCATTCTCTCTGTCTCAAATAAATAAATAGAATCTTTAAAAAAAAAAAAAAACAAAAAAAAACAATGAAACAGAAAAAAGAGAAATTAAGAAATTGATCCTATTTACAACTGCACCGAAAACCATAAGATATCTAGGAATAGACCTAACCAAGAGGTAAAGGATTTATACTCTGAAAAATATAGCCAGAGGAATGTTAATGTGGGGGGTTGAGGGATGGGGTAACAGGGTGATGGGCTTTCAGGAGGGCACATGATGAAATGAGCATTGGGTATTATATATGACAGATGAATCACTGAACACTAACTCTGAAACTAATAATACACTATATGTTAATTAATTAAATTTAAATGTTTTAAAAAAGAAGAAAAAACAGGGTAACACAACAGTCCCAAACCCTTTCAATGTAGCAAAAAAATAAAAATTCCTAAGAGGGATGTATATAGTAATACATGCCTACCCCAAGATCAAGAAAAATCTCAAATACATAACCAAACCTTATACCTAAAGTAGCCAGAAAAAGAAAAACAAATTAATCCTAAAGCCAGCAGATGCAGGGACATAATAAAGATTGGAGAAGTAATAAATGATATGGAAACTAAAAAATCAATAGAACAGATCAAAGGAACCATGAGCTGATTCGTTGAAAAAAATAATAAATCAATAAACCTGTAGCCAGACTTATGAAAAAGAAAACAAGGAGGAGGAGCAAGATGGCGGAGGAGTAGGAGACCTAAATTTTGTCTGGTCCCAGGAATTCAGCTAGATAGGGATCAAACCATTCTGAACACCTATGTACTCAACAGGAGATAGAAGAAAAGAATAGCAGCAACTCTCTGAGCAGAAAAGCGACCACTTTCTGGAAGGTAGGACATGCGGGGAAGTGAATCCAAGGCAATATTCCGGAAGACAGATGGCGGGGGAGGGGGCCTCCATCAGCCGCTACTGGCAAGTGGTAGAGCAACAGAGCACAAAATCGGAACTTTTAGAAGTCGGCTCTGCTGAGGGACATCGCTCCAGTGGCTAAGCGGGGGGTGGAACTCTCGCTGAGAAAGTGAGGTCTCAGCACCCTTGGGGTCACAGTAAGACTGGGGTGCCTGAGGGTGGCAGAGCTCCCAGGTATCGGAGCAGGGAAGCCAGCTGCAGAGACGAAGCCGAGGAATGGGTTCTCAGCTCAGGGTTGCCATAAACCATGATCCACGGCACAGTCGGGCCACTGCTCTTTCAGCAGGGACCCAACAAGCAGCAGATCCAGGGAGACTCCCCTTCCTCCCCCTGGGAGGAGCAGTGCAGGTGTGCACCGCAGGGAACTGCTGGGTTTGGAGACTCCAAATGGGGTTCTGTGCCAGAGATAGAAATGCTCGGTCACAGACCGGTTGAGCACAGAGTGCGGGCAGAGACCAGGGAGACGGGAGTGATTGACTGCTTTTCTCTGGGGCGCACTGAGGACTGGAGGCCCAAGTTCTCGGCTCCTCCGGGGTGGAGATTGGGAGGCCGCCATTTTCACTCTCGTCCTCCAAAGCTGTACAGAAAGCTTGCAGGGAACAAAAGCTCTCGAGAGCAAACCCGAGCAGATCACTTAGCCCGCCCAGGTAAGGGTGGACAATTCCGCCTCTGGCAAAGACATTTGAGAACCACAGAAACAGGCCCCTCCCCCAGAAGATCAGCAAGAACAGCCAGCCTAGACCAAGTTTACCGGTCAATGAGAAGGGCAGAACTCCAGCACTAGGGGAATACCGCACATAGAATTCATTGCTTTTTTCCAATGATTCTTTAGTCTTTCAAAGTTAATTATTTTTTCTAACTTTCTTTTTCTTTTTTTTTTTAAATTTTTCTTTTTTCCTTTTTCAACCAACATTTTATCAATCCCTTTTTTTTTAAAAAATCTTTTTTGGAGATGTATCTTGAAAGAAGTTCCTGTGGCCGATGTCAAAGAGGTTACTGCCTATGTTCTCCTCTAGGATTTGGATGGATTCCTGTCTCACATTGAGGTCTTTCATCCACTTTGAGTTTATCTTTGTGAATGGTGTTAGAGAATGGTCGAGTTTCATTCTTCTGCATGTGGCTGTCCAATTTTCCCAGCACCATTTATTGAAGAGACTGTCTTTTTTCCATTGCATGTTTTTTCCTGCTTTGTTGAAGATTATTTGACCATAGAGTTGAGGGTCCATATCTGGGCTCTCTATTCTGTTCCATTGGTCTATATGTCTCTTTTTGTGCCAGTACCATGCTGTCTTGGTGATCACAACTTTGTAATATAGCTTGAAATTGGGCAACATGATGCCCCCAGCTTTGTTTTTCTTTTTCAACATTTCCTTGGTGATTCGGGGTCTTTTCTGACTCCATGCAAAT
>NW_028040361.1:0-475 GCF_054177405.1 Leptonychotes weddellii | reverse complement strand
CGCCTCGGATTCACTTCTCCGCACGTCCTACCTTCCAGAAAGTGGTCGCTTTTCTGTTCAGAGAGTTGTTGCTATTCCTTTCTTCGATCTCCCGTTGAGTTTGTAGGTGTTCAGAATGGTTTGATCCCCATCCAGCTGAATTCCTGAGAGGAGACGAAATCCAGGTCTCCTACTCCTCCGCCATCTTGCTCCGCCCCCCTCCTCTTTTTTTTTTTTTAAATCTGATCTGTTGTTGTTTAGTTTTTATATCATTTATTTTGGCTGTAATCTTTACTATTTCCTTCCTTCCAGTGTATTTAGGCTTCAGTTGTACTTTCTCTAGATCCTTTGGTTGTAAGTTTAGGTTGTTTATTTCAGATTTTTCTTGCTTCTTGAGGCCTTATTGTATGTTGTATATTTCTGTCTTAGGACCACCTTTGCTGCAGAGAAATCAGATGAAGGTGATAAAGGATTTATACTCCTGTGTGTGTGTGTG
>NW_028040360.1:0-475 GCF_054177405.1 Leptonychotes weddellii | reverse complement strand
CTTTATCATATCATAAAATAGAGACAATTTACAAAGTCCTTACATATAAAATTTGACTCTTGAAAAAAATGTAGATTTTCGAAAGTTGACTTTTTCCTTTCCCCACAACCCTTTGCTTTAGATCCCAAAGGATTTGTTTAATGAAGGATTTAGGAAGAAATCTGAGGAGATGAACACAGAAATAAATCTTCTCAGAAATATCACTGAGGTTACTAGAAAGGATAAAACTCCCTGGATTCCACAAAACCTGGACATACGTACCACTGAAGCAGCCACAGATCTGTCTGTTCCTGCTAGACTTGTAGGTCAGAGTCTGAGGAGCCCGAGCTCACTGTTTAATTAGGATTAACTTTTCTCTCACAAAATTAAAGAATGCGGATACACGCTCCACCCTATTTTTGATGCGTATGCTTTTTAAAAGTTTCACCCAGGAGCATGTTAAACATAAAAAGTGCCTAGTAGAGGATGTATCAGT
>NW_028040359.1:0-475 GCF_054177405.1 Leptonychotes weddellii | reverse complement strand
TTCAACAATTGCGTATATGACCTGGTGTTCATCAGGAGAAGGACCCTCCTTAAACCCCATCACCTGTTTATCCCATGCCCCCCAGCCCTCCTTCCCCCTGGAAACCATCAGTTTGTTCTCTACAATTAAGAGTCTGTTTCATGAATCCTCTCCCCTATCCCTCTGTCTCTCCCCTCCCCTCACTTTGCTCATTTCTTTTATTTCTTAAATACCACATGTGACTGAAATCCTAAGGGTGGTGATCCAGCTGTCAGTCGCCCTCCTGGCTTGCCCATTGCCGAGTCAGCTGACTTTCAAAGCTCCAGGCTCCAAGTCCCATTGGTTATACAAACTCACGGTATTCAGCCCTTCTGGTTTCCACAGCCAAACAGTACGGGTATTAGCGTCCCCCGTGTGAGCTCCCTGGTGCGAGGGCCCATTTCTCTGCCCTCTCCCCATGCACAGCTCCCTCCTTCCTGTGGGCAGCCTCCATCCA
>NW_028040358.1:0-475 GCF_054177405.1 Leptonychotes weddellii | reverse complement strand
TGACGGATTATACACTTGGGAGTTGGGGGGGGCGGAAAGGAAAAAGGGAGGCTTGCAAAAGAACTTTCCTATGCTAAAGAGGACCTACAAGGTATTGGAAGCCTTGCCCTTGTCAAGCTAAGGTTGTTTTTCCCTCTAGCAAAGCATTTACATTGAGACAGTTGGGAGTTTCCCGGAGGAAGGTTATACCCTGCCTCAAATATCTGTCACTGGGCTACAGGTTAGAAGGAAATTTAATTTGACCTGCATTTCCTTTGACCTTGGTTTTCTACATCCCTATTGCGGGGGTGGGTGGCGATGTTAGGGCTCCAGGAAATTGAATCTATGGACCTCTAGCAATAACCTAACTTCCAGGTTTTCTTGTAAATTTCTTATAAATCATGAAGACATTTGTAAACTGCTGGAGACTCCTGTCCTGCAGGACTGTGATCTTTTTAAGTTAAACTTTTGTTTTTTCCTTCCCTTACTTTTAGGG
>NW_028040357.1:0-475 GCF_054177405.1 Leptonychotes weddellii | reverse complement strand
CACTGTGAATTTTATAAGACTGATGAATCACAGACCTGTACCCCTGAAACAAATAATACCTTATATGTTAATTAAAAATTTTTTAGGGGCGCCTGGGTGGCTCAGTCGTTAAGCGTCTGCCTTCGGCTCAGGTCATGATCCCAGGGTCCTGGGATCGAGCCCCGCATCGGGCTCCCTGCTCAGCGGGAAGCCTGCTTCTCCCTTTCCCGCTCCCCCTGCTCGTGTTCCCTCTCTCGCTGTGTCTCTCTCTCTGTCAAATAAATAAATAAAATCTTTAAAAAAAAATTTTTTTTAATTTTTAAAAAATTAAATTTATTTGCAACATCTATACCCTTCATCTCAATTTTAACCCCAATATTCATGTTATCTGTATCATATCTTTCTCTTAATTACTATTTCCTAGTAACTTACATACATTGTACTTTATTACTATTGTTCTACATAATAAAATTTATCAGAGATCCTCTTCACTCCC
>NW_028040356.1:0-475 GCF_054177405.1 Leptonychotes weddellii | reverse complement strand
TGAAAAGTTGAAAAATGTAGAGAAGGCAAAAGAAAAATAGCTATTAACTTCACTACCCAAAGATAAGCTTATTTATTTATTTATTTATTTACTTACTTATTTATTTATTTATTTTAAGGAAGCTCTATGCCCAACATGGGGCTTGGACTCATCACCTCGAGGTCAGGAGTGGCATGCTCTATCGACTGAGCCAGCCAGGAACCCCAGCACTTTTATCTTTTTTTTTTTTAAGATTTATTTATTTATTTTAGAGAGAGAAAGAGACCGCGTGTGTGTGAGCAGGGGGAGGGGCAGAGGAGAGAGAGAGACTCCCCACTGAGCATGGAGCCCAACATGGGGCTTGATCTTACGACCCTCAAGACCTGAGCTGAAATCAAGAGTTGGACACTCAACCGAATGAGCCACCCAGGCATCCCCGCCCAGGACTTTTGTCTTTCAATATGTTGTGTGAAAAACTGATCCACCTTCCCCCTGC
>NW_028040355.1:0-475 GCF_054177405.1 Leptonychotes weddellii | reverse complement strand
TGTGTGTGTGTGTGTGTGTGTGTGTGTGTGGATTGCAGCCATGTATACACATGCATCCTAGCAAAGTCAGGGAGAGAGAAGTCAAAAATACACAGACGGCACTGCGGGAAACCGGGAACGTTCTTCTGCTCCTGTTGTAATATTGATAAGATTTCCAGCATGTAAAGAGCACAAGAGAAGAGAGTTTGCGCTGAACAGTCCCCGCGGAAGGGCTGACGACCGTCCCCCTGCCTGGACGGAATGCCCCCTACCCGGACCATCAAGCCAGGCCTCTCCAACAGGGCGGGCTCCCTCCCGCGGGACCCCACCCCCATGAGTGAGGGGCCAGGACCAAGCCTTACCCTCCTCGGTCTGGCCGCGGAAGTTGAACTGGGGCCTCTGCGAGGGCATGACAAACAGCAAGGTGGCCACGAAGGTGGCCACGGTGGCATCAGACACGTACCTACAGGCGAGAGCACACAGGACATGCCCAGCT
>NW_028040354.1:0-475 GCF_054177405.1 Leptonychotes weddellii | reverse complement strand
AGAAACAGACATGATATTTACAAGAACACCTTGTTTGCACTCATGATATTTACAAGAACAGCTTGTTTGTTCTCATGATAGTTACAGGTGCAACATGTTCATTCTAAATATAGAAATGATATTCTCAAATCAACCATGATATTGACATGATACTTACCAAGTTCACTCGTCAGTTTCCTATAAAAGACCGACCGTGAAAGCTTTCAGTGGTAACCCATTCAGAAACTCTCTCATGCAGGAGAGCTATTTCCTTCCCTTTCTATTTTCACCTTCGCTTAAGCTTCATCCTTTTGTGTCCCAGAGATTCTTCGGCTCCGTGAGACAAGAACTTGTCAACAATGACTACCCATACTCCACTGGTATTTATTTTATTGTGTTCATAAATGATTCTGTGAGGATGCTGCCCAGGTTCAATATTGAGTTCACAGAAAATTAAAACGTTGGGTCTATATGAAACTAATGTAAGTTTCCAAAA
>NW_028040353.1:0-475 GCF_054177405.1 Leptonychotes weddellii | reverse complement strand
ACTCAGGCAACCCTGTTTGGGCGGAGTTGCCCTGTGCCCCTGTGGCAGGGGATGGGCTCAGTGGGAATCAGTTTTGGGGGGCTTTTGTTCTTTGGCGGCTTTCCCTGGCAGCTTTCCATGTCTCTTCTGCTAGTCAGAGCAGAAGAACGTTTTCAACCCTCTGCCTCAGAGCAGACAGATCGCAGTCTGTTCTTCAGTGAGCTCTCCAGGCCACACCGTTTCCGTTTCTGTCCATGCTGCTATAAACTGCAGCGGCCTGGGTTGTGAGCCCCTCTGCAGCGTTCCCAGGCCTGCCTCCAGGTCGGGGCACGTCTCTGCCCCTTGTGCTTCTAAAACCGCCAGCCGCTCCCAGTTCATGTGCACGCGTCCCTGCCACTCCGGGTTTCCCTCCCGGGAGCTGCAGTTCGCCTGTTCGACCCCGCCGCTCTGGGTTTCCACCCCGGGGGCTGCCCTAGAGTCCTTTCCCCACCGTTAC
>NW_028040352.1:0-475 GCF_054177405.1 Leptonychotes weddellii | reverse complement strand
AGGAATTCTGACTTGGAGTTTTCAACATCAATGAGTTTAAAATGATTCTAGTATTTGGCCGCAGTTCAAATATACATATCAGCATGCAGCTTAGTGGTTGTATAGAGTACGGTGTCAATGATGCCAGAGTTGTGACATGTATCCCTTTAGTATCATTAATTAAAAACAAACCACTAGGGGCGCCCGGGTGGCTCAGTCGCTAAGCGTCTGCCTTCGGCTCAGGTCATGATCCCAGGGTCCTGGGATCGAGCCCCGCATCGGGCTCCCTGCTCCGCGGGAAGCCTGCTTCTCCCTCTCCCCCTCCCTCTGCTTGTGTTCCCTCTCTCGATGTCTCGCTCTCTGTCAAATAAAATCTTTAAAAAAATAAAAAAATAAAAAATAAAAAATCACTGAGCGGGACGCCTGCGTGACTCGGACGGTTGAGCGTCTGCCTTCGGCTCAGGTCATGATCCCGGGGTCCTGGGATCGAGCCCCG
>NW_028040351.1:0-9701 GCF_054177405.1 Leptonychotes weddellii | reverse complement strand
AAAACAAGGATGAAAATAAAGAACTAAAAAATATGAATGAAATAAAAACAAACCTCAGGACAGCACCTTTATTAGCAAATAAATGGAATGTGAGGTAAAAAGCATTATAAATGACCACAAGGGACATTATATACTGGCAAAAGGAATAATCAGTGAAGAAGACTGTATGATCATGAACACATATACATCT
The DNA here is from genome assembly GCF_054177405.1 of Leptonychotes weddellii. NCBI lineage: Eukaryota > Metazoa > Chordata > Mammalia > Carnivora > Phocidae > Leptonychotes > Leptonychotes weddellii. Next base: position 9,511 of record NW_028040351.1, on the reverse strand, counting down.
AACAAAATGGCCTCAAAATATTTAAAGCAGCACCTATGGAGAAAATCAGATAAATCAAAAAATTAAAAATGTAGTTAGCAATCAAAAAAAAAAAGACAGTTTAAAAACTCCCCATATTGGGGCACCTGGGTGGCTTAGTTGTTAAGCGTCTGCCTTGGGCTCAGGTCATGATCCCAGGGTCCTGGGATCGAGCCCCACATCCATCGGGCTCCCTGCTCAGCGGGAAGCCTGCTTCTCCCTCTCCCACTCCCCCTGCTTGTGTTCCTGCTCTCGCTATCTCTCTCTCTGTCAAATAAATAAATAAAATCTTAAAAAAAAAAAAACCTCCCCATATTCCTGGAAATTAAAAATACTTACTATTAAACAACCCTGAAGGAAATAAAATGGAAATAACAAAATACAGATCCTCCTTGAATTACAATGGGGTTACATCCTCATAAACCCACTGTAGGATGAAATTATCCTAAGTCGAAAATGTATTTAATAGGTGTATCCTACCGAACATCACAACTCAGCTTAGCCAACCTAAATATGCTCAGAACACTTATATACGTATATACTTTACTGAGAGTGAAAACCAGAATGGTTGTACGGGTACAGAATGGTTATCAGTGTATGGGGTTGTGTACTCTTGAGATCAGTGGCTGAGAAGCTGCTGCTCCCTTATCATGGGAGAGCATAGCACTGCATATGCTAGCCTGAAAAAAGATCAAAATTCAAAATGCTAAGTGTGGTTTCTACGAAAGGCATATCGCTTTTGCTCCGTCATAAAGTTGAAAAATCGTAAGTCAAACCATCTTAAGTCGGGGACCATCTATACTGAGTTCTGTAACAATAAAAGTATTTATTATATATCAAAATCTGTGCTGTGTAGCAAAAACTAGAGGATTCGCGTCAAGTTGTAGACAAGGAGAACTACCAGAGCTAAAGGACCATTTAGGGTCCTTTATTCATTAGGAAGATATGATAATCCTAAAAGTGTGTGCACCTATTAACAGAAAAGAAGAAAAATTTCAAATCAATGATCTAGAAAAAGGAGAATAAATTAAACCCAAAGTAAGGACAAAGAAGGAAATAATAAAGACAAGAGCAGAAATCAATGAAACAGAAAACAAGCAACATTGAAAAGATTAATAAAATTGATTAACTCCTAGCAAGATTAATCACAAAAATAAAAAGAAAAAAACAAAATAACCAATATGAGAAATGAAAAGGGGGATATTTTTAGAGATCCTAAAGACACTAAACAGATAATAAGGAAATATTATAAACAGTTGATGCCAATAAATTTGACAACTTAGATGAAAGGAACAATTTCTTGAAAAGTGGGAAACATAATTTACCAAAATATAATGAAGAATAAATTAAAAATGTGAATAGTCTGCTCTCTGTTAAGAAACTGAATTCATTATCAAATCCTTGGCACACCATGATTCAACTGTTATGTATCCTGATTGTGGTGGTAGCTATTCAACTCTACACATGTATGAAAACTCAGAAAACTGAATACCATAAGAAAAAAGGACATTTTACTGTATATTTTTAATCATATTGTAATAGTTTTAGAACCTTTGCACAAAGAAAACTCCAGGCCCAATGGTTACACTACTGAATTTTGCCAATTTTTTTTTTAAAGATTTTATTTATTTATTCGAGAAAGAATGAGAGAGAGTGAGAAACAACATGAGAGGGGAGAGGGTCAGAGGGAGAAGCAGGCTCCCCACTGAGCTGGGAGCCCAATGCGGGACTCGATCCCAGGACTCCAGGATCATGACCTGAGCCGAAGGCAGTCACTTAACCAACTGAGCCACCCAGGCGCCCATATTTTTTTTTTTTTAAAGATTTTATTTATTTATGTGAGAGAGAGAGAATGCGAGAGAGCACATGAGAGGGGGAGGGTCAGAGGGAGAAGCAGACTCTCTGCTGAGCAGGGAGCCGAAGGCAGTCGCTTAACCAACTGAGCCACCCAGGCGCCCCAGGAGCCCATATTTTACCAACTTTTTTTAAAAGAAATAAAATCTTACAAAAATTCTTTCAGAAAAAAGTGAAGACAGCAACATTCCACCACACATTTTATGAGACCAACATAACACGAACACCAAAACCTAATAAATACTACACAAGGGGAAAAAATTAGAGACAAATATTCTTAATGGGCACAGTTGTAAAAATACTCAATAAAGTATTAAAAGAATAGGTAAGAAGAACAGTTATAACTTCATAGAAATGATAACTTTTTCTTATCCCAGAAACTCAGGGTTGGTTAAACATTTAAAATCAATCAATGTAATTCCCCAGGACAGAGGGAAAAAGCTATACGACATCTTATTAGATGTAGAGAAAGAACTACATGAAATTCAAAATCCTTTGCTGATAATAACAGACAAATAAACACCCCTCAGAAAATGAGGAATAGAAGGAAACTTCTTCAAGCCAATAGAGGACAACTATGAAAATCTTAAGAGTTAACATCACAGTTAATGGTGAAAGTGTGAATGCTTTCCCCTTAAGATAAGGAACATGGTTATGTGAATTTAGCATACAAGATCAATAAACAAAAATCAACTGTATTTCCTTATCTAAACATTAAATAATTTGAAAATAAGATTTTAAAAAATTAAATTTATTTTAGTATCAAAAAACACAAAATATGGTTAAATTTTACAAAAAAAAGAAAACACGAAATGCCTCTGCAAAAACAGGGAAATATTATTGAGAGAAATTAATAAATAAAAAGACAGGGAGATATAGTATGTTTTTTTATTGGAAGTCTCAAAGTTGTTAATATGTCAATTGTCCTTAAATTGATTTCTCGTAACTCAGTGCAATCCAGACAAACGTCTAAAAGGCTTTGTTTTCAGCTGTACAATTTGTTTTATTTATTTTATTTTGTTTTGTTTTTAAGTTTTTATTTTAGTTAACATACAGTGCTTATCACAAGTGTACTTAAAAGGTTTTTAAAAAAATTCCAAGTCAATGCTTAAATTTACATGGAATCCTAAAGAGCTAGAACACCCAAAACAATCTTGAAAAAGAAGCACAAAGTTAGAGGAGTCACACTACCAGACTTACCATAAAGCTATTTTAATCAAGTCAGTATGGTAATGTGAGTATAGCATGCAGATCAATGGAATAGAAGAGTCTTGAAACAGTACGAACACAGTCACTTGATTTCTAACAAAGGCAATAAGGCAATTTGATGAGGAAAGAAAATCTTAACCATAATTGTTTCATACATTTCAATAAATGTATGAAAAAAATTCTGAACCTTGACCCCTACCTCACACCATACATTAAAACTAATTTGAGATGGGTCACAGATTTAAACAGTAAGGCTAGGGAGTCCTGGTGGCTCAGTCGGTTAAGCGTCTGTCTTTGGCTCAGGTCATGATCCCAGGGGTCCTGGGATGGAGCCCCACATTGGGCTCCAGGCTCGGCGGGGAGCCTGCTTCACCCTCTGCCTGCAGTTCCCCCTGCTTGTACTCTCGCTCTCTCTTGCTCTCTCTCTGGCAAATAAATAAAATCTTTAAAATAAATAAATAAATAGGCTAAATTTAAAAGCTTCTGGGAGAAAACATAGTAAAATACCTTAGTAACCAGAGGATAAACAAAAGTTTATAAAGACATAGAAAAATTATTTATCTTAAAAAATTATAAATAGAGATTTCATTAAAATTAAAAACAGCTTATCCAAAAACACAGTTAAGAAATGAAAAGATAAGGGGTGCCTGGGTGGCTTGTTTGGTTAAGCGTCTGACTCTCGGTCTCAGCTCAGGTCTTGGTCTCAGGATCTTGAGTTTGAGCCCCACATTGGGCTCCATGCTAGGCGTGGAGCCTACTTAAAAAAAAAAAAAAAGAAAAGATAAGCCAAAACAGTGGGGAGAAATGTGGTAATACATATATCTGACAGAGAACTTATATCCAGCATATATAAAGAACTTTTACACATCCAAAAAAGGGACCAACCCAATTTTTTAAATGGTCAAAGGACTGGAACAGACACGAAACAAATGGCCAAAAAGCACATAAAAAGGGTGCTCGACATCATTAGTCATCAGGAAATGCAATTAAACCCATGTGATATTTCACTTAACCACTAGAACAGCTAAAATTAAAAAGAACAAGAACACTAAATATTGGTGAGGATTTGGAATGACTAGAACTATCACACACTTCTGGAGGGAGCATACAAGGCTACAACCACTTGCTTTTTATAAGCAGTTTCTTATAAAGTTACACACCTTCCCTATGTCCCACTTAATTCACTCCAAAAAGAAATAAAACATATGTCCACAAATACACAAGAGTGTTTATAGCTTCTTTCTTCATAATAGTCAAAAAGTGACTATAACCCAAATATCTGCAAACAAGTGAATGGATAAACTATAGTGTACATACCCAGTGGAATACTGGTCAGCATTTTTTTATAAAGGTTTATTTGTTTGAGAGAGAGGATGAGTGGGGGGGGGAGGGGCAGAGGGAGAGAATCTCAAGCAGACTCCCCGTTGAGTGTAGAGCTATCATGGGCTGGATCCCACCATTCATGAGATCATGACCTGAGCCAAAACCAACAGTTGGATGCTTAACTGACTGAGCCACCCAGGAACCCCTATCCTAACCAGCATTTTTAAAAAATCATGAAGTCTTGGGAGGCATGGGTGGCTCCATCAGTTAAGCGGCTGACTCTTGATTTTGGCTCAGGTCATGATCTCAGGGTCCTGGGATCCAGCCCCACGTTCGACTCCACGCTCACTGTAGAGTTTGCTTGGGATTCTCTCTCTCCCTCTCCCTCTGCTCCTACCCACCCACACCCTCAAATAAATAAACCTTTACAAATAATTAAAAATAATGAAGTCTTGATACATGCAACAATGTGGGTGAATCACAAAAATATGTTAAACAAGAGATTGCAGATACAAAAAAGGTACACACTGAAGGATTCCATTTGCATGGAGTCCAAGAACAGACAAAACTCATTATGAGAAATCAGAGCAGCGGTTGAATATGGGGTGATAGGAATGGACAGGAAGGAGGAAGAAAGACCCTCTTTGGGGTGATGGAAATGTCCTCTATCCAGCTCAGGTTGCTGACTGCAGAGAGGTACCCATTTATCAAAACTCACTGAACTACACATTTAAGATCTATGTTGCCATTTGCCGTATTCTTCCTGAATCAAAATGAATGTATTCATTAAAAGAAAGAGGTACCTTCCATCTGGAGGGTCTGCCTGGGGATAAAGAAATAGTGAACAGAGACATGCTTCAGTGAAAAAGGCCATACAAGGGAGCGGGTAAGTGAGAAAAGCCAAAGGCAGAGGAAGAACAGCGGTCTGGCAGAGTAAGAAGAGAAACAGAGAAAACTGAGTCAGAAGGGGAAGGTACAAGCCAAACAGGAAGACACGAGTGAACTGAGCATCAGAAGTAGAAACTAAGAAGCATATAATTGTATTTCAAAGTAATCCGGCTACCACATTAAACCCCAACAAGAATCCCAGGCAATTTTATTTGGAAAATTGCTCTCTTCTTCCCTCAATACCTCCGTTAATCAAATCAGAAGCAAGAGGAGGGGCATTCAGTGGAGGCAGGAACCTGCATTCATCCTTTTTTTCTTTTCTTTTTTTTTTTTTTTAAGTCAACTACCTTCGACAGAATACCCCTCCAGGGCTAATATCCCACCTGTGGCACCTGATCATTGATAAACATCCCAACATCAACATCACTGCAGTTTGCCATTTATATATTTACATATACATGCTACACCAATGAGATTCACAATCTATTCATTCCCTTAGTAAGTGAATGAAAGTATGATCACGAGTCCTTAGAGGGAGTATCCTAGTTAACTGAAGCCCAAGCTGGCCTCAGGAACCAGAGATAACATTTCTCCTCCTTCCAGTTGAATTAATAAGACAAGCAGGAGATGACTCACACACACAGTTGATGAAGAAATTAATGCCAAGTCTCCGCCGCTTACTCATCCCCTCCAGAGGAAGAATCACGTAGAAGTATTAACCCTGTCTGAAAAAGTAGATCCCATGTGAGCAAAGAAAACTTTACCATACAACAGAGCCATAAGGGATGAGTGGGAGGGTTCCTGTCCAAACCCTCTGAATCTAGAGGGACGTCTACATGATTGAGTTTCAATAAGATTGCGCTAATCAGCACCACTTCCTCTATTTCAATTGAACAATGCTGGGTTTACAGGAATAGCTTTCTGAGACATTCCTATAAAATTAGCTTACTCACTGCATTTTTAAAAAAGGAGAACAGAGCCAAAAGACATCACTGGCCTCTGGTGCACATACATGTGTGAATAAGCATCTCAGAGCTCTGGCTGAGGCTGGGTAATAACAATTTGTCAATGTTATCTAGGGTGACTTAGGTGAGAACTGCTTCATCCAAAAGTCACTTCGTGTTTCGACTGGCTGAGGTATCAAGAGAGAACCAAAGATTCAGGGAAAAGGAAAGAATCTCAAAAAACATCTAGTCCAGGTGATTTTGGTGTGTGTGAGTATGGGAGGGGGTGGTGAATACTGAACTCCACTGCAAGTTTTCATACTGCAAACAGTTCTCCCACCTGCCTGCTAACCACCCTCACTCTCACAGTGTGGTGTCTGGGACGGCCACACCAGGATCCCGAAGGAATGCGTTCGAAGAAATGTATATTCTCAGGCCCCACCCTATTAAATCAGAAACCCTGGGGGTGGGGCCCAGGAATCTGTGGTTTCGCAAGGTTTCCGGGTGATTCTGATGTCTGCTAAGTTTGAGGACCACTTGCCCTTGGGGATGCTCCTCTGACCCACTATCTCTGAACCCCACATCTCTGTGTTGGATAGACAAAAGAGTGAAGATTCAATTGCCTTACTTTCATAGTACTGGGGTCCGGAGAGCTTTTGTCACCTGCCCATAACCACAATGTTCAAGAACAGTCAAGCCAGCATTGGAAACTCCTATGCATGGCAATTGATAATCTGTTCGGAATGGATTTCCAAAATAACCCTGTGAGGTGGTCGGAACTGTTCCGATTATTCCTCATTCGCACATGAAGAAGCTGGGCTCGGGGAGGCTAATGACTTAGTCAAGTCTGCTACAAAACTAAGTGACAGAGCTGAGACCCATTTCCTGATTTCTGGATCAGCGTTCTTGCTGCTCACAGTGAATGCTGGGCACCTCTACAGTGTATACCCACCCATGCCCGTGTGCAAACACCCACGTGTGTGAGAATTCGCAGACTGAGAAACGATGGTAAATAACAAAAAATCATATGCCTTAGCCTGGGCTCTAGTTCCAATTATTAAAAATAGTTCAATAAAATATAATAGTCAAATTTTGACTGGCCCCATCAGCACGTACGACTGCTACTCTAATTTCTCACTCCCACCCACCTTGAGGAGCTAGCCCCCATATCACTAGATATAGAACACCATCTGACTGAGCTGAAACACAGTTGGGAGGGCACCCACTACCATGAGCATTTGTAAACAGCTACTCAAAAAGACAGGAATGGCAAATCCCTTAAGCCTTTCTGATCCGTTCCTCTTTGTTGTTGGTTTCCTTTTCAGCACTTATTAAAAATATATATATTCATTTTGGGAAATAGAGAAATGACAAAGAAGGAAATAAAAATCTCTCACATGACACTTAACACTTATGCTGTCTGACTTTTTCTAAGCACAGACATATAAATATTTAATAATATGTAAATTTCCCTTAATTTTTTCAAAAATTGGAACCCCCACACACATTGTCTTGTACACATTCCTTTGAAAGCTCTAGTATGGGGATAGGCTAAACTGCAGGGCTATCCTAAATCATAACCAAACAACATACTTACATTCTAATTCTAGTTGTGACATGTCCCAGAGAGGAGTTATTAATTCATTAAACTAATAAAATAAATTTACCCTAGGTGAATTCTTATCTAGATCAATTCCAGGAATTAAGAGTCACGGAATTTGCCAGATAATTCACCTCATATGGTGCCAAGAAGGCATGCCATTAGGTTTCGGTAAACTCTAGTCTCTGCCTGGTCCCTTGCTTTGGGTGTAAAGAGAAGCTGGGTTCATTTTCTGCATCATTGCTGGAGGTGAATATATACTTTCCCATCCTCTCCATGCCCCCTACCTCTGCCCTAATCCAGGCCCCCATTATTTCTCACTTGGATAACAAAAGGTCTTACGACGTCCCCCCCCACCAAAGTCATCCTCCACACTGGGTCAGATCTAAGATACATCTGCGCATACCACCAAAAATAGTAATAGCTTATGTTCTTGAGCACATCTCATGCTACGCACTTTTCATACATTATGATGTCTTTGCAACAACCTTAAAAGGCAAATGTTATTGATTTGCCATTAGAGGTAAGATCTCTAAAGCAACTTGCTCCAAGTCACACAGCCAATAAAATTTGGAGCAGCTGGACTCTGCGACCTGTACCATTTGCTAACTCAAAAAATTTCATGACTATCTGTCATCAATAGCGGTAGTTCCCAATATTATTTTTTAATAAAAAATGCTGCAGACTTTGGGCAATAGATATTTTTATTCAGTATCTGATCAAGAAAATAAACAACGAGCCAGAAGCTACTATTAACTTATAATATTTCAAATGAATTTTTGGTTGATGAATCACAGCATCAGCCAGCTACATGTATTTGGGAGAAAGCTCCTATATCAGTGTTTGTGATGTTACTTATTAAATCTATAGACGATGCTCCATGTACATATCAACAAGTAAGAACTGTGGTCTCCCATGTGTTCTGGAATCTATAGGTCAGAAACCTCCAGAATGTGAACTAGAAGTCTTTATCGTGAAATACCACGGGCTCTACAATTTGGTCCCAATCTACCTTTCCAACTCTCTAGCCGTGGTTGACATGTATTCCCAAACTTCACGCCTAGCGGGCCATTTCTGCTGCCATTCTATGCCTAAAGGACTCCATCTCTTTTGCAACACAGCTCAAACACCTCCAACCCTGTGGAGCCACTTCTAACAACACCACCACCTCCTCAAGGCCGAATTAACATATCCTTCCTTGCATGATCACGGCCTCCTGTGTGCAGCCCTATTAGGACATCTAACACACTGCACAAAAGGATGCACAACAATCTGGCCGCTCCTCTCATCTAAACTTCCTGAGGGTAAGGGCATTACTGACTCATCCATGTCTTTAGCCCTTACCTCCATTCCTAGATCCAGCAGGTGCTATTTGTGAGATTCATAAAGGAGTATCGGTGCCAATCTGGCTGGTGAATTTTTTCTGGGTAAGTCAGTATGGAAAACAGCGCCTGCCACTAGCGAAGATTTACTTCATTATGTTGTAATGGCTGATCGCCCGTAAGCCATAAAACTCACCAAAGTAGGAGGCAAAAACTCACGCTAGGAATTGGAAGATCTGAGTTCAGGTTCTACACCTTCCCCTCACCAGCTCTGTGACCTTCAGGCGAGTCAAATTCTTTCTCTGATCCTCCATTTGTTCACTGAATGGGGGCAGGAGGGCACAACAGGGCGG
>NW_028040350.1:0-476 GCF_054177405.1 Leptonychotes weddellii | reverse complement strand
TGGGGTGAACATTATTATTCATCAGTAAGATGCAAATTAAAATGACAGTGAGATACACTTACACCCCAAACAGAAAGGCTAAAATGAAACACGTAGACAAGTCACTTGCTATGTTAGCCTTTCTTTTGTGCTTGACCCAGGGAGCAGAGTCCAGGGTCCCTCATTCAGGGACATCCATGCTCTTTCCTCCTCCTCCCCCTCCTTGCTTCAGACAGGGGATTTGGTTTTTTTTAAGATTTTATTTATTTATTTATTTATTTATTTATTTATTTATTTATTTATTCTTATGTTAATCCCCATACATTACATCATTAGTTCTAGATGAAGTGTTCCATGATTCATTGTTTGTGCATAACACCCAGTGCTCCATGCAGAATGTGCCCTCCTCAATACCCACCACCAGGCTAACCCATCCTCCCACCCCCCTCCCCTCTAGAACCCTCAGTTTGTTTTTCAGAGTCTATCGTCTCTCATGG
>NW_028040349.1:0-476 GCF_054177405.1 Leptonychotes weddellii | reverse complement strand
GGGGGGCCGGGCAGGGGGCTGCCGGGCTGAGCAGAAGAGTGGGGCGCACGGCCTCCTCGGGCCGTGTCCTCTCGAGCAGGAATGCTGCAGCTGGCTCGCAGGGGCTCCTCAGAGCCGACTGTTGCGTATCTGGGAATTACCGCGGGTCGCTTGATGTCGACTGAGGGGGGCTTTTTATCTGAGGGCAAGGTCGCCAGCACACAGCAGCCTCCTGCCGTGCCAGGAGCAGGGGCTAAGGGTGTCCACTTGGCTGAGCGGGGACTGCACCCCTTCTCCATGTGGCCCCAGCATGGAGTCAGCCCAATGGGGAGCTGGCGTGGGGTGCAGAAGGCGGGAGGGGGGCCCCGGCGGCCATGGCTCTCGGAGGGTTTGTTGGTGCCCACCATCAGGCACCAGGCTCGTGGCGTGGGGTGCAGAAGGTGGGGGGGGCCTGGCGGCCGTGGCTCTCAGAGGGTTTATTGGTGCCCACCATCAGG
>NW_028040348.1:0-476 GCF_054177405.1 Leptonychotes weddellii | reverse complement strand
GCCGGCTTTGCTTTTCTTTTTCAACATTCCTCTGGCTATGCGGGGTCTTTTCTGGTTCCATACAAATTTTAGGATTATTTGTTCCATTTCTTTGAAAAAAGTTGATGGTATTTTGATGGGGATTGAATAATGCATGTTCTTGATGGGGAAAAAATTAAATAAAAAGTAAAAATAAATATAAAAAGAACAAACAATAATTTACTTTTTTAACTTTTTATTATGCAGTAATTAGTGTTGCTAATATTTTGTCATATATCACTTAAGTCTTTTTCTACATTTTTTTTTCAAAAATGGAACCCTAATTAAGTATATTTTATAAGATTTTTTAAAGATACTACCTCTTGAACACCATTTCATGTTTCTTCACATCATTTTTTGGAAGGACACCATACTTTTACTTTTTATGGAAGTAAATTTACAGTAAAATTTACCAATTTTAAGTATAAATTGATGAGCTTTGACATATGAATAACGTT
>NW_028040347.1:0-476 GCF_054177405.1 Leptonychotes weddellii | reverse complement strand
GCAGGTTGCTAACTGCTGCTTCATCCAAATCAGGCCTCTCATTAAAATACTCATTTGTGGGGGAAGGTTAGTTTTGGTTCATATTCATTTTGATTTTCTTTATTGTTATTTTTGGGGTGGAATTTCTTCCTGAGCTGAAGGATGATGACAGTGTGGGGGAATATTTGCTAAGTTGTTTTGTTTTCCACTCATATTCATATTAAGAAATATATTGGCTTAAAGCATTAAACTCTGACTGACTTGATTCTTTTGCTACTTTTCCTTTGAGACAACAATAATGCAAACTGTACTCTAGACTCTCCATTTTAAATTCCCTTACTGTGTTCATCTCTGATGTGCCCTAGCAAACTAGCAGAAGCCTGGTCACCTCCAAGGGGCAGAGCAAAACGGCCTCCAACCCCAGGTCCCACCCCTCACACGGAGCCCGTATAGCATGGGGTTCTGCTGTGGCAGCAGGACCTCACCAGTGGGAAGTT
>NW_028040346.1:0-476 GCF_054177405.1 Leptonychotes weddellii | reverse complement strand
TATTTACATTTCTATCAGTTGCTTATAAGGTAAAATATATAAACAAATCAAATGCCGTGTTCATGTTTAGGGAACCTAAAGTGGAGGAATTTATAAGAATCTATAAAGTGGCCCAAAAGATACTATAAAAAGATACATTTTTTACCTAAAACTTTTTAGTTCTAATAGTACATCATTATACATTGTATATGTGCTAGGAAAAAACAGCCTAACCATCTTTGTTCAGTGCATTAACATTTATCTTTTTAAAGCTTGAATTAAAAAATTGGCTACTTGAAACTGCAAAGTACTTTATTGTATAGTTGTTTGCTTTGGTACAAGTTCATGTAATCTTTGGAACAGAAGCAGCAAGGACAACATTAACTATATACCTGATTTGGGTTTTTTGCCTTGTTCGTATGTGATTATAATCTACAACCATTAGATTGGGACGCCTGGGTGGCTCAGTTATTTGGGCATCTGCCTTCGGCTCAGGT
>NW_028040345.1:0-476 GCF_054177405.1 Leptonychotes weddellii | reverse complement strand
GCACTGGGTGGTGTGCACGAACAATGAATCATGGAACACTTCATCTAGAACTAATGATGTAATGTATGGGGATTAACATAAGAATAAAAAAAAAAAGTCCAGGTTAATGAATTGATAATTATTTTATGACTTTCCAAAGAGTGTGAAGTAATGTGATAACGCTATCAATTACTTGCAACTATTACCACAGACTTCAGTTATCTATTATACGTAGTATACATAAAGAGCATACAATAAGTAATTCCTGAATTAATAGCTTCTTAAGTATCACATTATTAAAAAAAAAAAAAGAAAGATTATTCTGCGAAAGGTATTTAGTGAGCAAAAGACAGTATTCTTCATTTTATGGTAAAGATAAAAGAACTTCGGAAAAGTGGCCACGCTTCTGCTAGCCTCTGCCAGAAGACCTGTATAAATGATGTTCTGCTAAATAGGGCACTCTACTTGAAGGAATCTTCTTGGCAGAACCACTTCTG
>NW_028040344.1:0-476 GCF_054177405.1 Leptonychotes weddellii | reverse complement strand
GCTAGGGAGGGTGGAATCTCTCGTACCCTCATGCCTAAAAAAGGCAGACAGGGCTCCCTTTGAGTACCACTGAGACACTAAGGAGCTGGAGAAATGCTTCTCATTATTTTAGTCATGGTAGGCCAGACTATGCTACAGTAACAAATAGCCCCCAAATCTCAGTGGCTTAAGACAACAAAGACTTACTTCTCATTCATGCCACAGATCTGTGGAGAACTGGATCAAGGGTTGGAGGATTCTGCCCCTTCTAGTCAGTCAGAGTCCCAGACTGATGGAGCAGCCACCATTTCAAACATACCTGGTCCATGTGGAGGGAAAGAAAAGTCTAGAACATCTCTCACTTAGCAATGAAGTCTCCCGCCAATGTTCTATTCATAACTCCTAACTTTCTAAAGCGTGTCGCATGGCTTCACCCAACTAAAGGGGAATGGGGAAATACAACCCTGCTGTGTGTCTAAAAGGCAGAAAACCAGTAA
>NW_028040343.1:0-476 GCF_054177405.1 Leptonychotes weddellii | reverse complement strand
GGAAAGTTGCTGAGGAAGGGCCGGGGCTAGCACGTAGGCATTTACGCGGCCCTCCGTGTGTGCCAGATACTGGATTCCCAGCTACGGGACAGGAAGCGCGCCCAGAGAGGGGAGGCAACCTGCCCGAGGTCACACAGCCAGGAGGGCACTGTGTCTGATAGTCTTTTCTGGGAGCCTTCCCCAGTAGACAGCAGGCCCCCCACGAAATCACATTTACCAAGAAGCCACCGAGACAGGATACAAGGGGCTGGAGACAAATCAGCTGGTTTGTCCTCAGTCCCGCATATGGCTGTGGCCCAGAGACTGGAGGCCCGGCCCTGCCAGACACCTTCAGGGAGGCTCTTCTGGAATTCTCCCTGGGGCAGAAACCTGAGAGCAGGTGGGAAGGAAGCCCTTCCCTTCAGATGATGTTGTCAGGGGCACAGCCACCGTCCTGTGGGTGTGGTTGGGTCACAGCTGCCCACTGGCATTTCAGA
>NW_028040342.1:0-476 GCF_054177405.1 Leptonychotes weddellii | reverse complement strand
GTCTCTGTTCTCCAGCCAAGATGACTTCTTTCCTCCCATTTATTCAACAAACCCTTCCTCGGCAGATCCTGTGCGTGAGGCCTTGTGCGGGGCACTGGCTGTGCAGAGGGCACACCGTCTAGTGCGCCTACAGACCGTGAACATCCACACGTGCATCGTTTCAAACTCAGCGCTACTAAGTGGGAAACAGGAGAGCAGGAGGCAGAGGACTGGGGGTCCTGCAGGCCTCGAGGAGGGTGTGTGCTCAGGGGACTCCTGAGCAGGTCCGACTGCAGAGAGCACCCATGACAGCAGAAACCCCAGGGCCCCGGACAGCTCACAGAGGACCAAGGGCTGCAGCCTCTTAAAGCAGGCCAGGCCGGAGGGCACCGAGTGGGGCAGCCGGCCGTGGCCGAGCTAGAAAAGTAGCTCAGAACAGAGGGCATGTACTCTGTGAGAACAGCATGTAAGGAATACATTAAACCTTTTTTTTTTTT
>NW_028040341.1:0-476 GCF_054177405.1 Leptonychotes weddellii | reverse complement strand
TCGCTGTGTCTCTCTCTTCAAATAAATAAATAAAATCTCCAAAAAAATAAAAAATAAAATAAAAAATTTTTTAAAAAAGCACAGATGATGGTTAGCATTTTTAAACAATAAAGTATTTTTTAAAGTATTACATTGTTTTTAGACACCTAATAGATCATAGTATAGTGCAAACATAACTTTTAGATACACTGGGAAATCAGAAATTCATTTGTCTCATGTTACTGTAATACTTGCTTTACTGTGGTAGTCTTCAACCAAACCCACAGTATCTTCAAGGCATGCTTGTCTACCAGGTTTTGTACTACGTGCTTTACTTATATTATCTCATTTAATCCTTATGACAAGCATAAACATTATTATTTACTTCAGTTCAGCAAGAATTTAGACAGGTTCAGTGGCATGTTCAGTCACACTCAGCAAGTTAAGTATATGAACAAAGATTCTAACCAAAATAATCTGACTCCAGATTCCACTTA
>NW_028040340.1:0-9701 GCF_054177405.1 Leptonychotes weddellii | reverse complement strand
GGTGATTTTTTCCATCTTGTCATTTTGTCCAGAAGAGAATAGATTAATGAGAGAACAAAATGCTAACAGGGAACAACGTCCCCAGAAAATATACTCTAAACAAATCAGAAAAGACCTGAAGCCGGGGGAAAAAGAAAGGGAAAGAAAGAAAAAAGAAAAAGAATAAGAAAAAGATAAAAACAGAAAAAAAAAAACCCAGAACAAAACAAAACAAAAAAAACAGAATATGATCAAATATGATCAGGCTGATACATAGATCAATGCCACACACTAGATTTTGGGTGTATTTTGGTCTGTTAGAAGATAGTGCCTCCCAAAATTTTAAAGAAAGAAAAACTTATGTATGTACAAGAATAAGGGTTGATATGATGAAGGGATGGAATATGACTGTAAAGATGAAAATTATAAAAAAAATTTATAAAAGGAATTGATAAGAAGTTGTTTGAAAAAAGAGAAGAGGATTTAAAAAAAAAGAAAGAAAAAAAAAGGGAGAGAATGTGATCAGGCAGGAGAGTAGAACAAAACCATACACTAGAGATTTAGGGTATATTTTGATCTGTTAGAAGAAACTATCTCAAAATTTTAAAGAGAGAACAACTTATATATATATGCTAAAATATGGGTAACTACCCTGAAGGGATAGAATATGACTCTAAAAGTGAAAAATAAAAAAAAAGGGATTGATAAGATGTTGGTTGGAAAAGGGAAAAAGAAAAAATAAAAAAAAAAAAAAGACAGTTAAAAAAATTAACTTTGAAAGACTAAAGAATCATGGTAAAAAAGCCATGGATTCTATGTGCATTATTCCCCTAGCGCTGGAGTTCTGCCGTTCTCATTGATCGGTAAACTTGGTCTTGGCTGGCTGTTCTTGCTGATCTTCTGGGGGAGGAGCCTGTTGCCATGGTTCCCAAATGTCTTTGCTGGGGGCGGAATTGTCCCGCCCTTGCCCGGTCTGGGCTAAGTAATCTGCTCGGGTTTGCTCTCGGGAGCTTTTGTTCCCTGCAAGCTTTCCGTACTGGTTTGGAGGCCCAGAGTGAAAATGTCGGCCTCCCAATCTTCGCCCCGGAGGAGCCAGAGAAGCCGACAACTTGGGGCCCCGCTCCTCAGTGCGCCCCCAGAGAAAAGCAGTCAGTCACTCCTGTCTCCCCGGTCTCCGGCCTCACTCCGTGCTCACCTGGCCTGTGACCGAGCGTTTCTAGCTCTGGCATCCGACCCCGTGTAGAGTCTCCAAACCCAGCAGATCCCCGCGGTGTGCCTCCTCACTGCTCCTCCTGGGGAAGGAAGGTGAGTCTCCCTGGATTTGCCACTTGTTGGGTCCCTGCTGGAGGAGCAGTGGCCCGACTGTGCTGCGGATCACGGCTTATGGAAACCCCGAGCTGAGAGCCCTTTCCTCGGCTCCGTCTCTGCAGCCGGCTTTCCCTGCTCCGATACCTGGGAGCTCTGCCGCACTCGGGCACCCCCGGTCTTTCTGTGACCCCGAGGGTCCTGAGACCACACTGTCCCGGAGGGTTCCACCCCCCGCTTAGCCACCAGAGTGACGTCCCTCAGCGGAGCAGACTTTTAAAAAGTTCCGATTTTGTGCTCCGCGGCCCTATCACTTGCCAGAAGCGGCCTACGGAGGCCCCCTCCCCCACCGTCTATCCTCCCGAATGTCGCCTCGGATTCACTTCTCCGCACATCCTACCTTCCAGAAAGTGGTCGCTTTTCTGTTCAGGGAGTTGTTGCTATTCTTTTCTTTGATCTCCTGTTGAGTTTGTAGGTGTTCAGAATGGTTTGATCCCTATCCAGCTGAATTCCTGGGACCAGATGAAATCCAGGTCTCCTACTCCTCTACCATCTTGCTCCGCCCCCCCAATAAGTGTACTCTTAATCTCCTTTATTTCATCTACCTGCCCATGCCCACCCCTTCTGGCAACCACTAGTTCTCTATATTTGAGTTTGTTCCTTGGTTTATCTTTTTTTTCTTTGTTTTCTTTTGTCTCTTAAAATCTAGATTGAGTGAAATGGTATTTGTCTTTCTCTGATTTCATATAGCATTTTACCCTCCAGGTCCATCCATGCTGTTGCAAATGGCAATTTCTCATTTTATTTTTTATGGCTGGGTAATATTCTAGTGTGTGCATGTGTACATACACATGCAATATCTTTATCTGTTCATCTGTGGATGGCACTTGGGTTCCTTCTATACCATGGCCATTATAAATAATGCTGCAATCAACATAGGGGTGTATATATCTTTTTGAGTTAGTGTTTTTGTTTTCTTTTAGTAAATGCCCAGTAGTGGAATTATGGTAATTTTATTTCACATAAAATTTTTTTATAATAATAATTTTATTTTTAATTTCTAGAGGGGCTTCTATACTATTTTTTATAGTGGCTGTACCAACTTGCATTTTCACCAACAGTGCACACGATTTCCTTTTTCTCCATATCCTTGCCAACAGTTGTTTCTTCTCTTTTAATTTTAGTTATTTTGACAAGTGTGAGATGATATGTCATTCTGGTTTTAATTTGCATTTATTTGACTCGTGATGTTGAGCTCCTATTCATGGGTGTTGGCCATCTGTATGTCTTTTTCAGAAAAATGTCTATTCAGGTCTTCCAGTTTTTGAATCAAAAATTTTTTTTTTTTGGTATTGACTTGTTCAAATTCTTTATATATTTTGGATATTAATCCCTTATCAGGGATAAAATTTGGAAATATTTTCTCCCATGAAGTAAGTTGCCTTCTTGTTTTGTGGATGGTTTCCTTGGCTATGCAAAAGATTTTTATTTTGGTGTAGTCTCAGTAGTTTGTTTTTGCTTTAGTTTCCTTTGCCTTAAGTGACATATTTAGAAAAAATGTTTCTATGGTCAATATCAGAGAAATTACTGCCTATGCTTTCTTCTAGGAGTTTATGGTTTCAGGTCCCACATGAAGTCTTTAATCCATTTTGAGTTCATTTTGTGTATGGTGTAATAAAATGATCTAGTTTTATTCTTTTGCACATAGCTGTCTAGTTTGACCCCCATTTGCTAAAGAGTGTCTTGACCCCATTGTGTATTCTTGACTCCTTTGTTATAGATTGACCATATATGCATGGGTTTATTTCTGGACTCTATATTCTGTTCCATTGATCTATGTGACTAATTTTGTGCCAATACAATGCTGTTTTGATCACTGCAGCTTTGTAGTGTATCTAGGCTTCTGGGATTGTGATACCTCCAGCTTTGTTCTTCTATTTCAAGATTGCTTTGGCTATTCAGGGTGTTCTGTGGTTCCATATAAATTTTAGGATTATTTGTTCTAGTTCTGTGAAAATGCTATTGTTGTTTTGATACGAATTGCAATAAATCTGTAGATTAGGTAATATGGACATTTATTTATTTATTTATTTATTTATTTATTTATTTATTTATTCATGAGAGATAGAGCGAGAGGCAGAGGCAGAGGGAGAGGGAGAAGCAGGCTCCCCGTGGAGCAGGGGGCCTGATGCGGGACTCGATCCCAGGACTCTGGGATCATGACCTGAGCTGAAGGCAGACGCTTAACCGACTGAGCCACCCAGGCGTCCCAGGTAATATGGACATTTTAACAATGTTGGTTCTCCCATTCCATGAACATGGAATACCTTTCCATTTGTTTGTGTCATCTTCAATTTCTTTCATGGGTGTCTTAGAGTTATCAGAGTACAGGTCTTTCACTGTCTTGGTTAAGTTTATTCCTTGATATTTTATTCTGGTAGATACAATTGTAAATGGGATTATTTTCTTAGTTACTGTGTCTGCTAGTTCATTATTAGTGTCTAGAAGTGCAACAGATTTTTTTTATATTTATATTTATTTTGTGACATTACTGAATTCACTAGGCAGTTCTAGTAGCTTTTTGGTAGGATCTTTAGGGTTTTCTATAAATAGTACTATGTAATCTGCAAATAATGACACTTGTACTTCTTCCTTACCAATTTGGATGGTATTTCTTTCTTTCTCTTATCTGACTGCTTTGGCTAGGACTTCCAGTGATATGTTAAATAAAAGTGGTGAGAATGGACATCCTTGTCTTGTTCCTGATCTTACATAAAAAAGATGTTTTTTTCCCAATTGAGTATGATATTAGCTGCGGGTTTTCATATGAGGCCCTTTCTATGTTGAGGTATGTTCCCTGTAAACCTACTTTGTTGAATTTTTATCATGAATGGATGTTGTATTTTTTGAAATGCTTTTTCTGCATCTGTTGAAATGATATGATTTTTATCCTTTCTCTTATTGTTGTATCACATTGATTGATTTGCGAATATTGAACCACCCTTGCATTCCTATAACAAATCCCACTTGATTTTGGTGAATGATTTTTTTTTTAAATATTGTTGAACTCAGTTTACTGGTATTTTGTTAAGGATTTTTGCATCTATCTTTATCAGGTATATTGGCCTCTAGTTTTCTTTTTTTGTACTGCCTTTGCCTGTCTTTCAAGGTAATGATGGTCTCACAGAATTAATTTGGAAGCTGTCCTTCCTCTTTTTTTTAATTCTTTGAAAAGTATAGATATTAACTCTTGTTTAAATATTTGGCATGAATCATCTCTGAAGCCATCAGATCCTAGACTTCTATGGGGAGGGTTTTGTTTTGTTTTTTTCAAGTTTTTATTTGAATTCCAGTTAGTTAACATACAGTGTAATATTAGTTTCAGGTGTAGAATTTAATGATTCATTACCTACATTGATTTTATTTCTTTGCTGGTAATCAATCTGGTGAAATTTTCTATTTCTTTTGGATTTAGTTTTGGAAGGTTATAACTTTCTAGGAATTTATCCAATTCTAGATTGTCCAGTTTGTTACATATAATTTTTCAAAATATTCTTCTGTAAATCTCCTGTAAATCTTAGTATTTCTGGGGTGTTTGTTGTTATTTTTCCTCCTTCATTTCTGATTTTGTTTGATCCCCCATCCCTTTTTTGATGAATCTGACTAAAGGTTTATTACTGCTGTGTATTTTTTCAAGGTACTACCTCCTGGTTTCATTGATCTGTTCTTTGTTTTTATCAGTTTCTATTTCATTTATCTCTGCTCTAATCTTTATGATTTATTTCCTTCTACTGGCTCTGTGTTTTGTTCTTTTCATAGTTCATTTAGGTGTGAGGTTAGACAGATTTTTCTTGCCCACTGAGGTAGACCGATATTGCTATATTTGCTGCATCCCAGTGATTTTAGACCACTGTGTTTTCATTTTCATTTGTCTCCATGTATTTTTTAATTTCCTTTCAGTTTCTTGGTTGACCCATTCATTGTTTAGCAGCATGTTATTTAGTCTCTATGTAAATGAGTCTTTCAGCATTTTTTCTTGTGATTGCTTTAATTTTATACCATTGTGGTCAGGAGAGATGCATGATATGATATCTTTTTTAATTGGTTGAGACTTGTTTTTTGGTCTAATATGTGATCTATTCTGGAGAATGTTCCATGTGCACTTGAAAAGAATGTGCATTTCACTGTTTTTGGATGGAATGTTCTGAATTTATGTGTTAGGTCCATCTGGTCCAATGTGTAATTCAAAGCCACGATTTCCTTGTTGATTTTCTGTCTGGATGATCAATCTACTGATGAAAGTGGGGTGTTACAGTCCCTTACTGTTACTGTATTACTGTCAGTTTTTTCCCTTATATCTGTTAGTAGTTGTTTTATGTATTTGGGTGCTGCCACATTGGGTACATAGATATTTACAGTTGTTACATCCTCTCATTGGATTATTCCTTTAATCATTAGGTAGTGTCCTTCTTTGTCTCTTGTTAGTCTCCATTTAAAGTCTATTTTATCCAAATTGGTAACCCAACTTTCTTTTCACTTCCATTTGCATGTTAAATCTTTTTCCATCCCTTCATTTTCAATCTGCACATGTCTTTAGGTCTGAAGTGCGTCTCCCTAGGCAGCAGATAGTGAGTCTCACTTTTTTATCTATCCAGTCACCCTGTATCTTTTTTTAAATTATTTTATTTAAATTCAAGTTAGTTAACATATAGTGTAGCATTGGTTTCAGGGGTATCACTTATATAACACTCAATGCTCATCCGAACAAGTGCCCTCCTTAATGCCCATCACCTATTTAGCCCATCCCCCCCACCACTTCCCCTCCAGTAATCATCAGTTTTACCCTACATCTTTTGATTGGAGCAGTTAGTCTATTTTCATTCAAAGTAATTACTGATGGATGGTACTTATTGCCATTTTGTTGTTTTACAGTTGTTTTTGTATTTTTAATGACCCTTTCTTCTTCTCTTGCTCTCTCCCCTTGCAATTTGATGGCTTTCTTTAGTGATATACTTGGGATTCCTTTCTCTTTATTTTTTGTGTATCTAGTACAGGTTTTTGACTTGTGGTTACCATGAGGTTCATATATAACATCTTATGCATATAGCAGTGTATATTAAGTTGATAGTTGCTTAAGATCAAACCCATTCTAAAATCACTAAAGTTTTACTCCCCCTTAGGTTTATGAATATGATGTTATACTTTACATTTTTAATTTTGTGACTGACTTGACTGATATTTATAGATATATTTAATTTTGCTGCTTTTGTTCTTTAATCTCTATGCTGGTTTTATAAGTGATTAATCTACTTTTATTTTGTTTGTATTTAGCTGTGAAATTTTTTTCATTTTCTAATTTTCTTAATCCTGATTATGGACTTTTTCCCACTCAATTCATTTTAATATTTCTTGTTAGGCTGGTTTAGTGGTGATGAACTTTTTAAACTTTGGTTTGTCTGGGAAACTTTCCATTTCTTCTTCTATTAGGTATTATAACCTTACTGGGTAGAGAATTCTTGTTGGCATGTTTCTTCTCCCCTCCCACCAGCATTTTGAATATATAAAGCTATTCCTTCTGGACTGCAAAGTTTCTGCTGAAAAAATAAGCTGATAGTCTTACAGGATTTTCCTTGTATATAACTATTTTCATTTTTCTTGCTTCTTTTAAAACGATCTCTTTATCAGAATTTTTGCCATTTTAATAATTATTTGCTTTGGTGTGGACCATCTTGGGTTGATTTTGTTGGGGTTCTCTGGGCCTCCTGGATCTGGATTTCTGTTTCTCTCCCCAGATTTGGGAAGTTTTCAGCTATTATTTCTTCAAATAAATTTTGTGTCCCCTTTTCTCTTTCTCCTCCTTCTGGGAACCCTATAATGCTATTGATGGTATACTTGATGATGTCACTGAGTTACCTTTATTACTCTGTCTTCCAGCTCACTCTCTCCTCTAATCTGCTCATGATTTCCCCTACTGCATTTTTAATTTCTATTATTGAATTTTTCATCTCTGATTGGTTTTTATATTTTCTATCTTTTTGTTGAAGGTCTCACTGAGATCCTCCACTCTTTTCTCAAGTCCAGTAAGTATCTTTATGACCATTACTTTGAATTCTTAATTAGGCATATTGCTTATGTCTGTTTCACTTAGGTCTGTTTGCTGTGATTTTGTCCTGTTCTTTCAGCTGGGACATGGTCCTCTGTTTCCTCATTTTGTCTAATTGTCTGTGCTTGTGTCCCTCTCATTTGTTAGTCTCACAGGTTAGTTTGGTTTCTGACTGCATCTCCACCCTTCTTACCTTCTTTAATGTGGCCTCTTCTTTAGTATTAACTATGGAAAGTCTCTTCTGCCAGTCTTTGGGTCATTTTCTGAGTTAGTTGTGCTGCTATAGCTATTATCTTGGTGTGTTCTTGGGATGAGGTGAGCTTAGGGTCCTCCTACTCCACCATCTTCTCTTTGAATTTCTTTATAACAGTCATTTTGAATTCTTCATCAGTTAGGTTGTAATATACTGTGCCTTTAAGTTTGGTTGCTAGAGAATTATCATTTTTCTGTTGTGATACCGTGTTTCCTTTATTTTTCATATTATTTGTAGGTATGCACTTCTAGTTTTGCATTTGAAACAGCAGATACATCCTTAACTAGGATTTTACATTTTCTTTGATTCTTAGAATTTACCTATTAGAAACCTTTCTTTTGGGGCGCCTGGGTGGCTCAGATGGTTAAGCATCTGCCTTCACTCAGGTCGTGATCCCAGGGTCCTGGGATCAAGTCCCACATCAGGCCCCCGGCTCGGCGGGGAGCCTGCTTCTCCCTCTGACCCTCTCCCCTCTCATGCTGTTTCTCTCTCGCTCGCTCTCTAAAAAATAAAATCTTTAAAAAAAAAAAAAAAGAAACCTTTCTTTTGTATTCCAGAGGATGTTGATAGAGCTCAATTTTGTGGTTACTCCCTTGTCCAATCTTAGTCTCTTTTGTGAGCTTGCTCCTTGTCCACCAGAGCTTGCTGTCATAGATGCACTAGAGGGTACACACAGGAAGCCAATAGCAGAGTAGAGGGAGGTGTAGGTTTAGCATTCAGGACTTTGGTGGTACCTGTGAGACTGGAGGGAACATCCTTGAGTTCAGGTACTTCCAAAAGCTTATGAGCAGACTTCCTGGTGAAGTCCTAAAACAGACAATAGGAAATGTATTCCATTAATACCTTTTGATAATTTGTTTCCTTCCTCTTTCACCTCTTTCCCCATAGAGGTCCATCCTCAGATACTAATGTGTTGCTAGAGAAAACAGGTTTCTCCAGCCACAATCCTCATTACTTTGATAGCAAAATAGTCAGTCACCACTTACAATTTCTACTTCCTCTGTGGCAGAGATTGCCAGTGCTATTGTTACCAGAAAATTTACCCCTAGCTTCTTCTATCCCTGGGAGTGAGAAGCTCTGTTGAGTTTCTCTTTGCTGCCTTCAGACTTGTCTCTATCTCACTCCCATGGTATGCTGGAATGTTCCATCAGGCAAGTGGGAATTCTACAAATTCTCTCTCCACCATGGATTTCTGTGCAGGTTTGCACTGTCCACTTGTTCCCTCTGATAGCATAGAGTGAGGGTGGGCAAGTTTGCTAACTCCATTGACTCCATGGTATTTACTGAAGTTTTGTTTATTTTGGGGTGCACAGGTGGGCTAGAATCCTCCTAGGTTTTTTGGTGTAAGGTGCAGAGGCATTTTTGTTCAGTTATGGATGTGTAATTAGTTTTTAAAAAGGAGGGAGGTGAAAAAAGAGGAATGAGTTATGTCACCATGATACCTACATCATTCCTTGTTGACTTATTTTTTAATATTAAACATTTGAGGATGTTTATACAATAAAGGAAGGACCAAGAAGACAGGAAGAAATTAAGCATAGTGAGGAGAGGAAAAGAGCTGTAGGGGTGCCTGGGTGGCTCAGTCTTTAAGCGTCTGCCTTTGGCTCAGGTCATGATCCCAAGGTCATGGGATCAAGCCTGCATTGGCCTCCCTGCTCCAGGGGAAGTCTGCTTCTCCCTCTCCCACTCCCCCTGCTTGTGTTCCCTCTCTCTCTGTGTCTCTCTGTCAAATAAATAAATAAAATCTTAAAAAAAAAAAAAAGCTGTGGAGAAAAATATCACAGGGTGAATAAAGTCAGACCTAGCCTGGTGATGTTTAACATCTAACTTTATCAACATATGTATATCTTAAGGAGCACATTAAAAGCTCAAGTGTCATGCAAAGGAAGCCCCAGCTTTATTAGAAATAATAAAAGCTAACTCTCTTGCACACTTAACAAGTACAAGGTGCTATTTGCCTTTTATATATAATTTATACACAATCTGATTTAATCATACATCAACTAATTTGGCAAGAATATGATAAACCTTGGTCCACAGAGGTTAATTATTTATTTATTT
>NW_028040339.1:0-476 GCF_054177405.1 Leptonychotes weddellii | reverse complement strand
ATTGTATTCTAAGACAGAGGCTCTTAAAATGAAGGAAAATATCTGTCCTTACCTCCCCTTGAAATACATTGTATGGGTGACATTTTTGCATTGTTCATTTTCTGAAGAATGCCTCCATAGCTATGGATCTAAAGAATGGGTTCAAAAGAAAGTGGGAGAAACCAACTCAAGCTAGCTTAAGTGTACAACTTCCCCCCCCTAAAAAAAACTGGAGGGGGGAGGGGATGGAGACAATTTATAGACTTGTGTAACTGGGCATTTGAGGGGTAAAGTTGGTTGGATTTATTGTTTTAATAGTATCAGCTCATTGTCCCTCTCTCTCTCTTTCCCTATCTCTCTCTGAACCCATTTCCTTTTTGTGTCTCTTTATGTGATTATCTCATTGTTTCTTGTTAGAGTCATGTCTTCTGTCTTCTCCACACATTGGGAAGATGAAGCAACACTGGATCCACAGCCTACAAAAAAATAAAGGTGCA
>NW_028040338.1:0-476 GCF_054177405.1 Leptonychotes weddellii | reverse complement strand
GTGTATGGCAGTGGTGTGCATGCGTGTGCGCGTGTGCATGCGTGTGTATGGCAGTGGTGTGTGTGCTGTCACTGTCTTTTGTTGCCTCTGCCTGGGCTCCTGAAACACTTTTATTTTTTTTGAATAGTTTCCACTTGGAAATTACACGTGGTCTCCTCTTTACCCACCCTTCCTGCCCAAAACTCATTATAGGACCAATAACTGATACTCAGATCAGAGTTTTCCTTCCCTCCCTGTCCCCTCCCCCGCCTTTCTCCCTTCTGTAAGTCTTATCCACATGATAACAAAAATTAGCAAAATATAAAGGGTGGGGAAATACGTCAACAAAATTCAACTTTGGCTTGGTATCTGTCTTGAATAATTGTGTCAGAAAAGATCTGTGGTGGTAAATTCTCTGCTCAATGCGTGACTGAAAATGTTTCCTATCTTTTGGCATGGGTATAACTTCTTAGGTTGAAATAATTTTCCCTCAGATC
>NW_028040337.1:0-476 GCF_054177405.1 Leptonychotes weddellii | reverse complement strand
AACTTCCCACTGGTGAGGTCCTGCTGCCACAGCAGAACCCCATGCTATACGGGCTCCGTGTGAGGGGTGGGACCTGGGGTTGGAGGCCGTTTTGCTCTGCCCCTTGGAGGTGACCAGGCTTCCGCTAGTTTGCTAGGGCACATCAGAGATGAACACAGTAAGGGAATTTAAAATGGAGAGTCTAGAGTACAGTTTGCATTATTGTTGTCTCAAAGGAAAAGTAGCAAAAGAATCAAGTCAGTCAGAGTTTAATGCTTTAAGCCAATATATTTCTTAATATGAATATGAGTGGAAAACAAAACAACTTAGCAAATATTCCCCCACATTGTCATCATCCTTCAGCTCAGGAAGAAATTCCACCCCAAAAATAACAATAAAGAAAATCAAAATGAATATGAACCAAAACTAACCTTCCCCCACAAATGAGTATTTTAATGAGAGGCCTGATTTGGATGAAGCAGCAGTTAGCAACCTGC
>NW_028040336.1:0-476 GCF_054177405.1 Leptonychotes weddellii | reverse complement strand
TTTCAGACAATAGGATAGTTTTATTATAAGATAAGGAAGTTTAAAGATTCCTCATACTGGGAAAGATGTGCTAGATATTTAAACTATAACAAAATGTGCCTAATTTACTTATTCTCACTTATTATTTAGACCTTTTTAAAGTAGTTGATGTTTGATGGACAGGTGATGTGATGAACCTAATTACTGTTTTACATGTTTTGTTTTTGATAGTCTCATCAAATGCATTTTTCTTGTTCTAAATACTTCCCTCTCTAAGTAATCAATTTTATTTCTTAGCATTTTAGAAAATGTAATATTATTATTATTCTTAAACTTATTTCTAATGATCAATTCTGCTATGAATTCACTTAATTTTAAACATGACATTTAAAATATTAAACCCAAACTTTCTTTTTTTTTTTTAGTTTTTAATCCTTCAATGTATTTTTTTTTATTCTTATGTTAATCCCCATACATTACATCATTAGTTTTAGATG
>NW_028040335.1:0-476 GCF_054177405.1 Leptonychotes weddellii | reverse complement strand
TGTTAAAAAAAAAAAAAAAGAAGAAGAAGAAGATAGCAAGAAGGGAAAAATGAAGGGGGGGAATCAGAGGGCGAGACAAACCATGAGAGACTATGGACTCTGAGAAACAAACTGAGGGTTCTAGAGGGGAGGGGGTAGGGGGAAGGGTTAGCCTGGTGATGGGTATTAAAGTAGGCATGTATTGCATGGAGCACTGGGTGTTAAACACAATCAATGAATCATGGAACACTACATCAAAAACTAATGATGTAATGTATGGTGATTAACAGAACATAATAAAAAAAATTGATCAAAATTTTAAAAAACTATTTTAAAATAGAGAATGCAAAATAAGCTTCATATAAATGTATATATGTACTCCACATAAATACATGATATTACTCGATACTGGGTATAGACATACTACAATACTGAAAAAATTCATAACACTAGATAAACAAACATAAAGAAAAACTGTAAAAAGGAATGTTGTCTAC
>NW_028040334.1:0-476 GCF_054177405.1 Leptonychotes weddellii | reverse complement strand
GGAAAGTTGCTGAGGAAGG
Organism: Leptonychotes weddellii; assembly: GCF_054177405.1. Lineage (NCBI taxonomy): Eukaryota > Metazoa > Chordata > Mammalia > Carnivora > Phocidae > Leptonychotes > Leptonychotes weddellii. Next base: position 457 of record NW_028040334.1, on the reverse strand, counting down.
GCCGGGGCTAGCACGTAGGCATTTACGCGGCCCTCCGTGTGTGCCAGATACTGGATTCCCAGCTACGGGACAGGAAGTGCGCCCAGAGAGGGGAGGCAACCTGCCCGAGGTCACACAGCCAGGAGGGCACTGTGTCTGATAGTCTTTTCTGGGAGCCTTCCCCAGTAGACAGCAGGCCCCCCACGAAATCACATTTACCAAGAAGCCACCGAGACAGGATACAAGGGGCTGGAGACAAATCAGCTGGTTTGTCCTCAGTCCCGCATATGGCTGTGGCCCAGAGACTGGAGGCCCAGCCCTGCCAGACACCTTCAGGGAGGCTCTTCTGGAATTCTCCCTGGGGCAGAAACCTGAGAGCAGGTGGGAAGGAAGCCCTTCCCTTCAGATGATGTTGTCAGGGGCACAGCCACCGTCCTGTGGGTGTGGTTGGGTCACAGCTGCCCACTGGCATTTCAGA
>NW_028040333.1:0-476 GCF_054177405.1 Leptonychotes weddellii | reverse complement strand
CTCCTTCCTCATGGGGTTCTGGATGCGGCAGGGTACCCAAGTCCTCCTCGGCCCCGCGCTGGGGGGCGGATGCCTTGCATAGGGCTCAGCAGTTGGTCCTCGCAGGCCGCTGGGTGACGGGGGTCACCGTTGGGCAGTGGAAGAGCTAGAGTTGACCCGTCCCTTGCACCTCCGTACGGAGTAGGGCATGGAGTAAGGGCAGGATTTCAGTACAGGAGCGGGCTTCTCGCTGACCCCCAGGACGGCGGGCCCTTCCGAAGCAGTTTGCCGCGACCCGTGTATCTTCCTGCAGTCCGCAGTTCTCAGCGGGAGCCTGGGGATTTACGAACCCCACAACATAGATCAAGTCTTGACTACTAGGAGTCGAAGTAGTTTGCACAAAAGCATCTAGGATGGCAAACAGTGCATCATGGTAGGTCCTTTGTTTCTTCTCAAACTTACAGTGTAACCTGGGGATTTATGAACCCCACAACATA
>NW_028040332.1:0-476 GCF_054177405.1 Leptonychotes weddellii | reverse complement strand
TTGCTGTCATTGAAGGGTTCGCTTTCAGAATTCAAAGGGAAGTGAGGTGTCCCTGGGACTCTTCCCAGCAGGTGTTCAGCTCTCCGGTCCCTAGAAGACTGAGATGAACAGCAGTTCTCATAGAAAACAAATCTGTAGGGGTGCTTGGGTCGCTCAGTCGGTTGAGCATGGACTCTTGATTTCAGCGTAGGTCATGATCTCAGGGTTGTGGGATCGAGCTCCGTGTCGGGCTCCACGCTCAGTGGGGAGTCTGTATGAGATTCTCTCTCTCCCTCTGCCTGTTCCTCCTCATGCCCCCCAAATCAATCAATCAATCAATATACCTTTAAAAGAAAACAAATCTGTAGCTTGGTCAAATCATCCTCATGGCTATCATTTGGGTGGATTCTTTTTTTTTTTTAAAGATTTTATTTATTTAGGGGCGCCTGGGTGGTTCAGTTGGTTAAGCGACTGCCTTCGGCTCAGGTCATGATCCT
>NW_028040331.1:0-476 GCF_054177405.1 Leptonychotes weddellii | reverse complement strand
CCCCACTCCAACAACACTCAGTTTGTTTCCTGTGATTAAGAATTCCTCATATCAGTGAGATCATATGATACATGTCTTTCTCTGTTTGACTTATTTCACTCAACATAATACCCTCCAGTTCCATCCACGTCGTTGCAAATTCATACCAAGAATTCTTAACTGGAGATCTGTGGAATAACTGAATTGGCTTCAGAGGAGCGGTGGGGGAGGGGCGTCCATGAAACCCCAATATTGTATGCCAGGTTTTTATTTGCAGACATAAACAAAAATCCATAGCATTCCCCAGATTCTGAAAGGAGTCCGTGGCCCTCAAAAGTAGTTAAGAACCACCACTGAAGATACGCAAAATACTTGAGTGATGTCTTAGAGGCACAGGGACTTGAAAATCAGAGATCTGAGTTTGAATCTTAACTGCAGTTTTTTATCTGTAGGACCTTGGCAAACTCCTTACTCTCTCTGAGACTTTATTTACTTGT
>NW_028040330.1:0-476 GCF_054177405.1 Leptonychotes weddellii | reverse complement strand
ACCTGAGCCGAAGGCAGATGCCCAAATAACTGAGCCACCCAGGCGTCCCAATCTAATGGTTGTAGATTATAATCACATACGAACAAGGCAAAAAACCCAAATCAGGTATATAGTTAATGTTGTCCTTGCTGCTTCTGTTCCAAAGATTACATGAACTTGTACCAAAGCAAACAACTGTACAATAAAGTACTTTGCAGTTTCAAGTAGCCAATTTTTTAATTCAAGCTTTAAAAAGATAAATGTTAATGCACTGAACAAAGATGGTTAGGCTGTTTTTTCCTAGCACATATACAATGTATAATGATGTACTATTAGAACTAAAAAGTTTTAGGTAAAAAATGTATCTTTTTATAGTATCTTTTGGGCCACTTTATAGATTCTTGTAAATTCCTCCACTTTAGGTTCCCTAAACATGAACACGGCATTTGATTTGTTTATATATTTTACCTTATAAGCAACTGATAGAAATGTAAATA
>NW_028040329.1:0-9703 GCF_054177405.1 Leptonychotes weddellii | reverse complement strand
TAACCAACCGACTCTAAGTCAGGGAGATAATCCTGGGTTATCTAGGGGGACCCAATGTAATCACAAGAGTCCTGAAAAGTGGAAAAGAGAAGTAAAAAAGGCAGTCAGTGCAAGGTGCTGTTAAAAGGGTCAACCCATTGCTGGCTTTGAAGATGGAGGAAGGCGGGCATAAGCCGAGGAAGGCAGGCAGCCTCTGGAAATGCTAGAAGGCAAGAAAACAGAATTCTCCCTCGCATCCTCCAGAAATGAATCCAAGGTGCCCTGCCGGCACCTTGATTTTCGTCCAGTGAGACTCACATCACACTTCTCACCTCCCAAACTGTAAGATGATAAATCTGTTTTGTTTTCAGCCATGAAGTTCACAGTCATCTGTTACAGCTGCAACAGAAAATTAACACAAGGAGCACAAAAGAAAGCGTGAAGACTGAGAATAAGACAAGGACGAGGGCTTTAGGATGTACAGAGTTGCCTTTATGAGGTACCCACTTGTGGAACAAAAATTGTCCTGAACTGAACAAAGGGATTCAGAAGCTATGCGGCTGAGCTCCTGACCATAGTGCCATCTGAGCAGGCTGTGACGGCCTGGAGACCCCACCTCAAACAAAACCACGACATTACCAATTAAGAAATCAGTGCCCTGCTAAAACATGGTATCTGAGAGAGTTAAATATGTCGCCTACGTGCCTACTCTCCTTTCTTTCTGTGGAGGAATGCATGTGCTAGAAAGTATTATTGATGACTACAGAAGAATTAACATGATCTGTCACGATTGTGGTTATTTATTTCTGTTAAGACTGATTTTTTTTTTCCCCCACTACACATCCTGATGTAAATGTCAGGGAGAAAAATTACTATTCACCAGAGGAGCACAAAACATCTAACTAGCTTAAATTGCTCTGAATAGGAAGTCGTGTGATCTAGAAATAAAAATGTGGCTATAAAAAGCCAGTCACTCCCCGCCAGATAGAATTCCTTGTATTCAGAAAATAAACACATTGCACAACAAATTAGATCAAGATTCCTATAAATGTAGTATGATAAATAAGGTCAATAAAAATATTGCCCTAAGTTTTCTTGATGAAAATGTTCTCAAGCCAGTTAAAACAATACAAAACTCAGAAAATCATGTGTCTCCAACTCACCCTCCCCCAGTGCTTACAAATCCTCTAGCAGTAAAAGTGAAAACAAACAAGAAAGAATAACTAATTCTATTCACTTGGGAAACAGCCCATCATACTTGCAAAGAGGCAACATAAAGTTATATTCTTTTCAATTCACCCAATACCCTTTTAGATAATATATGCTATTTGTCCAAACATACTTTAGTCCTGGGGTGAAAATGAAAAACAAAAACAAAAACAGAAACCCACTTACTTCTCCAACTGGTTTTTTAGCCATACAATATAAAATACTCAGATGATTTGGAAAATCAAAACAACTAATAATTTACTGCATTTACTAGTTCCCATCCAAATGTTTGGCATTCCCTATTTGAAGTCATAAGTTATAGTTTTATATACAAAACAACCACAATTTTAGAGATTAACTTACTCTCAGGAAAGCTGGAGCAAGAATCTAGAAACAGTTCATCCACAGGTCTCTGCATGTCCTGGAGAAGAATTCACATTCCTTTTGGGTCACTACTACATCATGCTTTTAATTTCATGTTTATTGTGAATAGTTCCGTTTTAGAATGATTTCCGAAAAGGATTATGGTCTTAATTCAGCCAGGCTGCCAAAAACTCTCGGCTCATACCACATGGTGACTTCTTTGCTGTTTTCCATTTCTTTGTCTCCCCGCCAGCAACTCAGCAGGGAGTTTGTAGTTGCAGATGGCTGGCTGGACATATCAAAACATTAGGAGCTATCAAACTAAAGACAATCTAGCCTTTCTCAATTAGCTTTTTCATACAAGTCCCTAATGGGAGAGTTGGCCCCCAGGACAGTCTTTTTAAGGAAACATAAGTAAAGAGACAGTTCAGAGAAAAGCAGGGCGGAGAGAGGTAGAAAAAGAAAATATTTCTCAAAAAATGATAGCTATAAATATAAATCAGGTCAGAAAGTAACTCAAAACCCTCCAATTGAGTTCTTAAAAACTAGATATAGAAATATGGCACTGAAGCCATGTAATTTTTTCAGGGTAAAACCACGAACTCCGACTTTTTATCTGCATTTCAGTTGCATTGCATCCGAGCTAACTGCAGCATTTCTCTTGGAGTGCAAAGCAGGAGAATCCTTTGAGCAACATCATGTAAAGGCACCTGCATTCCCAAGATCTACCGGCTTGTTCTTTCTGTAGCAAATCCCAGCAAACAAACCACTTTCTCTATAACCAACTGCTGTCTTTAAGTCTGTCCAGTTTTCCATATTTTTCAAGACACATTTTTTAAGAGGTAAGAGCTACCATTCTATCTTCTTTTTTTTTTTTTTAAAGATTTTATTTATTTATTCATGAGAGACAGAGAGAGAGAGAGAGAGGCAGAGGGAGAAACAGGCTCCCAAGGAGCAGGGAGCCCGATGCGGGACTCGATCCCAGGACTCTGGGATCATGACCTGAGCCGAAGGCAGACGCTTAACCATCTGAGCCACCCAGGCGCCCTACCATTCTATCTTCTTTGAGCATTTCGTTTAAGTTGAAGACAAGGCAATTCTAAAACTTCTTGTAATTCATGGAGCTTGTTTTTGGCTGAAGAAGAAAAGTGAGAAAGGACCACTCTCTTTCTGCTCGCTGTCAGTAAGTCCGCTCCGTGCTTCTGCACTGTGATTTGCTTTCTGAATACACAACTGAAGGAGAAACTATGTGCTGTGCGTGCAATTCTTAAACCGAACGGACTCATCTGTGTCCCATTGTCTATGATAATCACATGAAATCTTCCTCACCTACTTCCCATCCCTCACGTTTATTCAATCATGTGTGCTCTTTTGCTAATTGTGAGTTCAGAAATTGCTCAGCAAGCAAAACAGAGGCAGATCAAATGCATTAATGCCCGAGACTGTCAGACTTAAAAAAACAAAAACAGGGCGACTGGGTGGCTCAGATGGTTAAGCGTCTGCCTTCGGCTCAGGTCATGATCTCAGGGTCTTGGGATCCAGTCCCGCATCAGGCTCCCTGCTCCTTGGGAGCCTGCTTCTCCCTCTGCCTTTCTCTCTCTGTCTCTAATGAATAAATAAATAAAATCTTAAAAAAACAAAACAAAACAAAAAACTTCTGAGTGTTTCTGCATATCTGCTGTCTTCTGCAGAAGATACAAAATTATCACATTTAATAACATCGCCAGTATTTTGTAAACAGAGACTGTAATTGAGGAAATGCTTTTCAGTAACTTTTTTCCTAGAAGAATTTTGAATCAAGGATGGAGCTTACACCTTCTGGTGCTACTTGGCTTTTGGACCCTATTTTCTCTCTTTTTTATCACTGAAGTAGAGTTGACACACAATGTTGCATCAGATTCAGGTGTACAATCTGCTGATTCAACAAGTCTATGTGTTAGGCTATGCTCACTATAAGGGTAGCTACCATCTGTGCATACAATGCTATTACAATCCCACTGACTATTTTTCCCTAAGCTGTGCCTTTCATCCGCACAACTTATTCATTCCATAACTGGAAGCCTGTCCCTCCCACTCCCCTTTAGACACCATTCTTTTCCTTCAAAATGTCGGCTTCTTCCTTCTCATGTGCCACGTTGTAATCTCTGTACCACTGTAATAGAGCGACGGCACTCTCATTAATCTTCTTTTCAACATTTCTTCGATGAAGCCATATGTCTTCACTCTTCTAAATAAGCTTTAGAATCTGCTTGCCGATTAAAAAAAAAATCATCCTGTTGGGATTTTAAAAATGGAATAGCACTGATTTTATGCAGAAGATAATTACTAAGCAACCACATAATGCACTTACGACGTGCAGGGCATGCTTAAATATTAGCACATTTAATCCACATAATAATCTGATTGGGTAGGCGCTATGATAATCACCCCCACTTTACAGATGAGAAAAATGAAGTCCAGAGAGTTTGCCCAAATTCACACAGCTGGTGAGTAGCAGATCTTGGGTAAAATACTCAGACCCTCTCCAGTCTGTGGCTTAAGTAACAAATGCTATGAGTCTCATTTGTGTGTGTCTCTGTTCACTCAGTGATTCTCGCTTTAGGTACACACATTTTACAAATTTGCCTTGCCTTTGTCTTCATATATTCTGCAACAATATTCTCCAGGGCCGGAAGCCTTATAGATTTCATGTGGTGTGAAACAGTCCTTTGAATTCTTTCCCGGCTGCTTGTACAGGGTACTTAGCTCCGTAGACCCTCAATGCTGTCTGCAAAAGCAGAAAGACATCCGATTTGCAAAGAAAGAAGAGTGGAGCCACCCAGCAGCAAGAGAGAGAGAGAGAGAGACTGAGAACATCTGCTGTTTCCCAAGAACTTTGCTGTTCTTGCTTTTTGTCCTTCCTCAGACCCAGCTGTGTGGCTACAGTTGGGTTTTGGCAAATGCTTTCCCAAAATTTGTTTTTCTTTAAATATAAGAAACAAATTCTACTTGGTCCTGTTTTGTGCTTTCTCGCTGTCTTCTTGCATTGAAACATCCTTTGTATGATATATTCCTGCCCTCGATTTTTATTTGCATTTGCATTTCTCAGATATATTTTTACCTACCTCTGTCATCTGCCTACAGGATGTCTCTTGAAGAAGTATAACTTCATTTTTCTTTTCATCTAGTCTATAAATCTTCTCCTTTCTGTGGGAGATCTAAGTCACTGGAATAACCAACTCATTTTGTCCGGTCATCTCATTATACAGTATCCAAATTAAGCTTTCCTGTGGTTTCCCCATTTTTCCATTTCTACACTGATCATGTTTTTTTCTCTGTTCCTTATTTAGGTTCCCCTTGTCCTTTTCTCCTCTCCTGTGGAAAGCCAATGGGTGAGAACTTTCTAGTCTTTCATTTTACTAGTGATCACCCTCACATGTTGACAAACATACTTGAACCTGCCTTACTCTGGCAAGGGAAAAAAATCAGCCTAAGTCTCTTTCCCCTATGACCTGCTTATTTCCGAGTCCATATCCCATCCTATATGGGACAAGTCTGCCAGCCTATTTGGCCTTGAAGCCTGAGCTCTACTCCTTACTAGTGATACAATGCTGGGCAAGTGACTCACCTGGGAGCCTCAGTTTCCTCACCTGTAAGATACCGAGGATACAGTACTATGCAACAGGGTCTTTTAGGATTTGAAAATTTAGAATTTGGGGGTAGGATTAAAGGAAACAGCACACGTAAAGTATTTAGCATGGTACTGTGGTAGTGATTACACTCTCCGCAGCCTTGGCAAAACTGAAAATTATAGGTTTTTTTTTAATTAAAGTATAATTAACATTCAGTATAATATTAGTTTCAGGTGTACACTATAATGATTCAATGGTTCTATCCATACTCAGCGCTCATCACAGTAAATGTACTCTTAATCCCCTTTGTCTATTTCACCCATCCGACCCACCCACCTAGAAATTATAGGTATTTTAAAAAATTACTAATCTGATAAAAAAAATATGACTTAACATACATTTCTTAGGTTACTTGTGATGTCAAGCGTATTTTAATATAATTTCTGACCATTTGTAAATTGGCTAATAAATCTGTCCTTTCTTCTCGACCTATATTTCTGTCTACTCTATCATTTTGGATTTTTTGTTATTGCTTTTGTTTTTGACCACGACTGAAAATATCTTTATTTATTTAAAAATAATGTTATTTTTACATCTGGTTTTGCTAATAAGCATGCTTATCTAACTCTGATTCTCATTAACTTAAGGTATTTCGCTGTTCTTGCCAGGTTATTTTAGGATTTTCTCGTTAGTCGCAAATGCATTAAATTTCATGAAAATGTGCTTAGGTGTAGGTTTTGGTTTTGGTTTTGGTTTTTGGTCCTGCATGGCAGTCTGTGGCCACTTGCAATCAAAGAACTTGTTTGAAGTTCTTTGAAGAATAAAAAAAAACACATTGTGTGTGTTTTTTTTAATTATTATGCTATGTTAATCACCATACATTACATCATTAGTTTTTGATGTAGTGTTCCATGTGCATTATTTGCATATAACACCCAGTGCTCCATGCAGAACGTGCCCTCTTTAATACCCATCACCAGGCCAACCCATCCTCCTACTCCCTCCCCTCAAAAAAAACACAAAAAAACAAAAATCAAAGAACTTGTGTTTTTTTGTTTTGTTTTGTTTTGACGTCCCGGGAAATTCTCAGCTAATGTTTTGGTCCAATACTGCTTCCCTTTTAGTCTTTCTATTCTTTTTTCCCGGAAATTTATTAGATATTTGAGACTGATTGTCTTTGTTTTACCTTTTTCCTATCTACTGTCTTAAAACTGGAAAGTAATCCATTTTCACACCACATAAATCTCTCCAAAGTACAATTTTTATTATGTCACTCTGATTGCTGCCTTCACCTTGTCCTGGCTTCTTTCCAAAAGTACACAAGGCTTTTATCATCTGGTCACCACTCCTCTCCAGCCTGCCTTTGCCTTAACCCTTCCTCCAACTCCAGACATACTTAGACATAATTTTTGAAATTATTTTACTTTATTTTATTTTGAGAGAGAGAGAGGGAGCGCACGAGTTTGCAAGTGGAGGGGAGAAGTAGAGGGAGAGGGAGAGAGAATCTTTTTTTTTTTTTTTAAAGATTTTATTTATTTATTTGAGAGAGAGAGAGAGAGCACAAGAGGGGGGAGCGGGAGAGGGAGAAGCAGGCTCCCCGCCGAGCAGGGAGCCCGATGCGGGACTCGATCCAGGGACTCCAGGATCATGACCTGAGCCGAAGGCAGTCGCTTAACCAACTGAGCCACCCAGGCGCCCCGAGGGAGAGAGAATCTTAATCAGTCTCCATACCCAGCATGGAGCCCGATGCGGGGCTCGATCTCACAACCCTGAGATCAGGAGGACCTGAACTGAAACCAAGAGTCGGACGCTTAACGAACCACGCCACCCAGGTACCCCTAATTTTTTTTAAACCAATGCATCATATTCTCATTTACCTCTGTTTGCTCTCCTGGAATTAACCCTTCCTCTGAACTAGCCTTCCCATAATGACCTTATAAATGATCATTGGAAGACCTAGTAGTTGTAAGTAATAATTAATAACTATCCTCCTAATTCCTACTTGTCCTTCAGGTCTTGGGTCTGACTTCTCCTCCCAGAGGAGCCTTCCTGGGCCTCGTACCATGTGAGTTAGATGCCCCTCTCAGGTGCTCCCATGGCACCATGGACTGCTATAGTAGTATGTACTTGACCATACTTTAATCATTCTCATCTCTCCCACCATAGACTGTAAGCATCTGAGGAGTACCATAAAATCTTCACTATGGTTCATACCACAGAGCCTAGGGCCTAAAAGTTGCTCAATACATGTATTTAAAGCTTTAGATGTATAGTGTTGATGTGAGATAGGGAAGCAAAAACAAAACTATGATGTTTTCTTTCTAGAAGCCTGATTATGAAAGAGAGGCCATTGGTTGGGTGGGTCAAGGGTAGGTTTTTTGTTAAAAGATGATGTTTAGAAGGGAAAGTAAGAAAGGAAATGCTAAAAATCCAGGAGAAATCAAGTAACAGATGGAGCATTGATTTTTCTTGGTGGGAAGAGGAGAAGAACGGACTGGGTCAGAACCAGATGAGAGGAGAGTCTTCCACAGGAGAAGAGAGAGTTTCTTTGTCACAAGAAAAAAGGAGGCAAAAGAGAGGGCTGAGTGAATTTTTAAATACAAAGAATTCACCCCATGAGAGTTTAGATTTTTTTTTTCTTCTGTGAAATGGAAAGCAAATTCTAAGAATGGACCAACAGATGTGCTTGGCAACTGAGGATGGTGTTAGGAGCCTTGGAATAGAAGAATGGAAGTTTTCCTTAGACATGTTAGTAACTCTCAAGTCATGCTGAGAGCCCTGCAGAGGTTGGTAGGACTCCTTAAAACAGAAGGAAAATTTGTGAAGTTTGCTCTATATAACATATTTTCAAAAGTCGTTTATCGCTGATTAAAATCATTGGTGGAGGGGAGCCTGGGTGGCTCAGTCGTTAAGCGTCTGCCTTTGGCTCAGGTCATGATCCCAGGGTCCTGGGATGGAGCCTCACATTGGGCTCCTGGCTCAGCGGGGAGCCTGCTTCTCCCTCTCCCTCTGCCTCTCCCCCTGCTCATGCTCTCTCTCTGTATCTCTGTGTCTCAAATGAATAAATAAAATCTTTTAAAAAAATAATAAAATCATTGTATCAATAAAAGGATCAATGGCTACTGAAACTGATAAGTCATGAATTACTTAAAGACTTGAAAATGCTTAAAATGAGCAAGAAAGAAATAGCATAGTTAACAAACAAGATGAGCTACTTAAACTTAGGACATAAGCATCAGCACTAGCAGCCTGGTGAAAAAAAACAGCAATATCAAAAGTAAATGTATCATTGAATTTTGTAACATTTTTGCTATTCTTTTTACAAAAGGTAATTTACTTATATTCACCAATTTTGAATTTATAAAGTCATCGGGTCTATCCAAGTGTCTCCCTTCTTTTTACTTTACATAAGCCTGTTAAGCCCGGGCCTTTTTGAACATTATCACCAATTACAAGTACATCATTACAAGCTATAGATAGATTTGCAGAAGCTGCACACAGCTCATCGGGTTGAAAGAACTAAGCAATACTGACATTGAATTTCTCCTTGACTTTTGTCGACAGTGGGGGAATATCTCAGGGCAGTATGTGAAAAGGAGTTTGTTAGTAATGGTAGATGCTAATCTCAGTGCAGAAAACCTGCGTGGAGCCTGGGGAATCCCAACTCCTTCTCTCTTATCAATTAGGAAATCCAAGCCGCAGTCCACAACATTTTTGACTACTAATCTTTCCTCTATGTATTTTTTAGGTATGTGATTAAATCCATATATCCAGAATTTTGCAGGAGCTTTTTTTCCTTCACAGAAATTATTTACTATTATATAAGAAGCTCAGATACTCAGCCTTTTTGTAAAAGATAGTCAGTGAGAACAAAATTAATTTGTTGAACAAAATCAAACAAAAACCTATTCTGTTACTGAAAAATATTGCTTATGATGTACAGTTATTATTCTTCTAAACCCACCCCTGGAGAACTTTTGCAAGTTTCCTGGTTTGCTTAGTGTAAAACTTAAAAAGCTGGAGGAAATGTTGGGCCAGTTACCTTTTAATTGACCACGTGGTGTAATTTTAAAAGACAGTCACAAGATTTTTACCAACTGCTGAACTATGCTATTGTGTTTGTTCCCTCAACAAAGACATAAAATGGATGAATAAAATATAACAAAAATTCAAATCAAATTCAAACAAAAATAAATATCTGGATGCCAGAAATGAAACAGGAAAAAAAAAAAAAGCTAAAACAAGATTGCAATTTTAAGGCAGTTAAGTTTCAGGTGGTTTGACAAAGGCTGATTGGCAAGGCAGCTAAAATATAATTCCTTTGTAAGGATAAAAGAATCACATCTTTTTTTTTTTTTTTATTCTTATGTTAATCCCCATACATTACATCATTAGTTCTAGATGAAGTGTTCCATGATTCATTGTTTGTGCATAACACCCAGTGCTCCATGCAGAACGTGCCCTCCTCAATACCCACCACCAGGCCAACCCATCCTCCCACCCCCCTCCCCTCTAGAACCCCCAGCCTGTTTTTCAGAGTC
>NW_028040328.1:0-476 GCF_054177405.1 Leptonychotes weddellii | reverse complement strand
AGGGTATACCGGGTGCCTTCTGAGCTTCCCATCCTTTTTCTCTCCAACTACTGTATAACATTTCTCCAAATCCATCCAGCTTTCCGAGACTGCCCTGGGCTACACATTTTTCCTAAACTACTTACACTCCAGTGCTCATGTGGCCACTTGATCACACGCTTTGTTTTAAAAGGTATATAGGTTAGTTGACCCTTTCTCCTAAATCACATGAGAAACCAGTCTGAGGGTCAGGGAGTCTCTCCCATGGCTTCTCATTACTTGTGGCACTCTGGACGTAAGTGGTACCCCACACCACACTGACCCGCATGTAGTGGGTCCTCACGTTTCTGAACGGGTGAGTACATATCTTAGCCATCACTCTGCAGTCAGCACAATCCTTGATTCTCAGAGGAAGAAAAAACCAGATCTGATTGTTAATACTGTGCTGGATATTGACACTTCTCCCAGCCACATGTATTTACCTGAGTCAAATGTGA
>NW_028040327.1:0-476 GCF_054177405.1 Leptonychotes weddellii | reverse complement strand
AGGCAGTCGCTTAACCAACTGAGCCACCCAGGCGCCCCTCCCTCTCCTTTTCTTTAAATTTCAAGACTTTTATTCTGACTGTTCCTTTTTATTTCTAAGTATTTTTTTTTAAAGATTTTATTTATTTATTTATTTGAGACAGAGAGAATGAGAGAGAGCGAGTACATGAGAGGGGGGAGGGGCAGAGGGAGAAGCAGGCTCCCCGCCGAGCAGGGAGCCCGATGCGGGACTCGATCCTGGGACTCCAGGACCATGACCCGAGCTGAAGGCAGTCGCTCAACCAACTGAGCCGCCCAGGCGCCCTCTTAGTACCAATTTCTGATCCAGTCAGGGTTGTTGTTGGTTCCAACCAACAGTAACCTTGAGTGGAGTACTAGGTGTTACACGCAAGCAATGAATCGTGGACCACTACATCAAAAACTAATGATGTAATGTATGGGGGTTAACATAACATAATAAACTGAAATGCAGAAAAA
>NW_028040326.1:0-476 GCF_054177405.1 Leptonychotes weddellii | reverse complement strand
TATTTGAGAGAGCGAATGAGAGAGAGGGAGAGAGCATGAGAGGGGGAGGGTCAGAGGGAGAAGCAGACTCCCCGCCGAGCAGAGAGCCCGATGCGGGACTCGATCCCGGGACTCCAGGATCATGACCTGAGCCGAAGGCAGTCGCTTAACCAACTGAGCCACCCAGGCGCCCCTGAAAATACATTTTTGTTACTGAAGCTGCCCAGTCTGTGGTCCTTTGTCACGGCAGCCCCTGACGTGTATTTTCCCACCACCATCAAGCGGCTCTCCAGGTCTCACTGGACACTGATTGGGTGTCCCACAGATTTCACTCTGCTCTCACACTGTCTACAAGAGATAGCCTCAGATCCCTTAGGTTAAGGCTCTGTCCCGTAAGACTGCCCACCCCACCCCCACTCCGCTCCGTTCAGACACCGGTTTGCAAGTCCAGGTTGGACCTGTGCTTCTGACCGACTGGCCAGAAAGCAAAGGTTCCC
>NW_028040325.1:0-476 GCF_054177405.1 Leptonychotes weddellii | reverse complement strand
GAATATAATAATAAAGATTAAAACACTACAGGGAGTATGTGTCTGTGGCAGTTGTAGGTGTTAATTATGTTGTCAGATGGAAGAGTGAAAATTCAACCTCCTGAACTTGGGTCTTGGAAGGTAGGCCAAGTATCTGATTTTTTCCCCTATTGTTATTAAAATGTATTTGTTTGTACTCCTAAATATCTTTGCTCCTGTAGATTTAAATTTATTATTATTATTATTATTATTTTGAAGACAGAAACCTAGATAAAATCAGGTACTCTTTTGGATCCCAGAACTGCATGGTTTTGCAGATTCACTAGAGGGTTTTTAAAAGGTGAGTAGTGTGAACTGGATGCTTAAAGAGTGTCTGGGCCTTTCAGGACAGAAAGGATTGGCAGGATATATTCCGAGCACTAAATGAGAAAAATATGCAGCCAAGAATACTCTATCCAGCTAGGCTGTCATTGAAAATTGAAGGAGAGATAAAAAGC
>NW_028040324.1:0-476 GCF_054177405.1 Leptonychotes weddellii | reverse complement strand
TTTTTTTTTTAAGATTTTATTTATTTATTTGAGAGAGAGAGAGAGCACAAGCAGGGGGAGCAGCAGAGGGAGAGGGAGAAGCAGGCTCCCCACTGGGCAGAGAGCCCCATGCAGGGCCTGATCCCAGGACCCTGAGATCATGACCTGAGCCAAAGGCAGACGCTTAACAAACTGAGCCACCCAGGCGTTCCCCCTCAGAGACTCTGATTTTAGGAATGACTATATTCCAAGGAAATAACAAGAACCCATGTTTGTTTGTTTGTTTTTAAGAATCTACATTGGTTTTTTTTTTTTAAGATTTTATTTATTTATTTGACAGAGAGAGACACAGCGAGAGAGGGAACACAAGCAGGGGGAGTGGGAGAGGGAGAAGCAGGCTTCCCGCGGAGCAGGGAGCCCGATGCCGGGCTCGATCCCAGGACCGTGGGATCATGACCTGAGCCAAAGGCAGACGCTTAACAACTGAGCCACCCAGG
>NW_028040323.1:0-476 GCF_054177405.1 Leptonychotes weddellii | reverse complement strand
CATAGGGGAATTTTAAATGGTTTAATGATCACATCAAAAAATGGATGAGACCACTACACTAAATACTACCCATCTCCAAAAAGTATTCTAAAACTCAGAAGGTTTTAGTGGGGGTCGAGTAGATTTAGTATTGAAGTGGTGATAGAAATTACTGAGGTGGCACTTAGGTCTGCTTTCCCAGCAGCCTGATCATATTCATCGGAGGATTCCCCTTGTCCCATCATGTTTGTTCAAAAACATGTGGGTGGACAAGGGACAGTGCTTTAGGGTAACCCCCTTTTTTTTAGGACATCTTTTACCTTAGCTTTGTTTTCTTTAAATTCAATTAGCCAACATATAGTACATCATTAGTTTTTGATGTAGTATTCAATGATTCATTAGTTGCATATAACACCCAGTACTCATCACATCACGTGCCCTCCTTAATGCCTATCATCCAGTTACCCCATCCCTCCACCCACCTCCCTTTCCACAAC
>NW_028040322.1:0-476 GCF_054177405.1 Leptonychotes weddellii | reverse complement strand
TGCCCTCCCGCGACCACAGAGGTCCCACCACAGTTGAGAATCTAAGGGGTGTGTGCACAGACCCCACAGGCCCTGCCCCCTCTGCCACACCGCAGACCTGAACCCTCGGAGGAGCAGCAAGGGAGGGCAGGGGACAGCCCAGCCCAGGGGACACGCGTGGCCTGGGCCCAGGCCCCAAGCTGGCCTCAGCCCCCTGGTCCTGGGAGGCAGCTGGCCTCCCTGCAGCAGCTCTGGTGACCTAGAGGAGCCAGGCCTCATGGGGGGCCGGAGGGGGTTACAGGCACCTGCCGCTGCCAGGGGCCCCCCCAGGGCCAGCTGGTCCTACGGTGGTCTGGGCGGAATAGCCCTTCACAGGCCCACATGCTGGTTACACCTTCCCAAGCCCACCCCCATCCCCGGCCTGAGCAACCACACACGTCTGCAATGCACATGTGTATATAATGCAAATAAATCTGCTATTCCATTAGGTTGATTAC
>NW_028040321.1:0-476 GCF_054177405.1 Leptonychotes weddellii | reverse complement strand
GGAGCCAGATGCATTCTGGGAAAAGGCCCGGCCCCCTCCTCACGGTCACCCTGGGGATCAGGGTGGGTGCTGTGTCAGAGGGTCACAGGCCACCCTCCCGAGAGCATCTGGCAGCAGACAGGAAGCATGGGGAGTTGTGGCCGTTTGCCCCTGCCGGTTTGGGGGTCCTCCTGCCGGGAATCTTACTATGGAGCAGGAAGGTGGATGGAGGTCCCCTGGGGCTGCTCTGGAAATAAGCTCTGGGGCTGGGGGGCCAGGAGGACCCCTGACATCTTCGCCACTCCGGGGCAGCCTGGAACTGGCAGGGGAACTTCTCCCTCCGGGCAGTGGGGAGGGGCCCTCCCTGGAGGAGTGAGTGGGGGCCACAGCCTCGGTGTCCACCAGAATCCTCCCGTGTGGTCAGTGGCTGTCCTTTCATTGGCCAGTGTCCAGGGAGCTCAGAAGGACCCACGGTCCAGACACGAGCTACCGGGAGG
>NW_028040320.1:0-476 GCF_054177405.1 Leptonychotes weddellii | reverse complement strand
GGAGCCAGATGCATTCTGGGAAAAGGCCCGGCCCCCTCCTCACGGTCACCCTGGGGATCAGGGTGGGTGCTGTGTCAGAGGGTCACAGGCCACCCTCCCGAGAGCATCTGGCAGCAGACAGGAAGCATGGGGAGCTGTGGCCGTTTGCCCCTGCCGGTTTGGGGGTCCTCCTGCCGGGAATCTTACTATGGAGCAGGAAGGTGGATGGAGGTCCCCTGGGGCTGCTCTGGAAATAAGCTCTGGGGCTGGGGGGCCAGGAGGACCCCTGACATCTTCCCCACTCCGGGGCAGCCTGGAACTGGCAGGGGAACTTCTCCCTCCGGGCAGTGGGGAGGGGCCCTCCCTGGAGGAGTGAGTGGGGGCCACAGCCTCGGTGTCCACCAGAATCCTCCCGTGTGGTCAGTGGCTGTCCTTTCATTGGCCAGTGTCCAGGGAGCTCAGAAGGACCCACGGTCCAGACACGAGCTACCGGGAGG
>NW_028040319.1:0-9703 GCF_054177405.1 Leptonychotes weddellii | reverse complement strand
CCTATTTTTATTGATTTTGAGAGGGGTTCTCTGTGCCTCCTGGATTTTGATGTCTGTTTCCTTCCCCAAATTAGGGAAGTTGTCTGCTATAATTTGCTCCAATATACCTTCTGCGCCCTCTCTCTTTCTTCTTCTTCTGGGATCCCAATTATTCTAATGCTGTTTTGTCTTATGGTATCACTAATCTCTCGAATTCTGCCCTTGTGATCCAGTAGTTGTTTATCTCTCTTTTTCTCAGCTTCCTTATTTTCCTTCATTTGGTCTTCTATATCACTAATTCTCTCTTCTGCCTCATTTAACCTAGCAGTTAGAGCCTCCATTTTGGATTGCACCTCACTAATAGCTTTTTTGATTTCGACTTGGTTAGATTTTAGTTCTTTTATTTCTCCAGAAAGGGTTTCTCTAATAACTTCCATGCTTTTTTCAAGCCCAGTTGGTACTGCCTCTTGTTCTTTTTGTTGAAGTGATTTTTTCCATCTTGTCATTTTGTTCAGAGGAGAATAGATGAATGAGAGAACAGAATGCTAACAGGTTAACAACGTCCCCAGAAAATATACACTAAACAAATCAGAAAAGACCTGAAACCAGGGGAAAAGAAAGGGAAAGGAAGAAAAAAGAAAAAGATGAAAACATAGAGAAACAAACCAAAAAAAACCCCAGAATATGATCAAATAAAATCAGGCTGGTGTATAGATCAGTGCCACATACTAGATTTTAGGTGTATTTTGGTCTGTTAGAAGAAAGTGCCTCCCAAAATTTTAAAGAAAGAAAAGCTTATGTATGTACAAAAATAAGGGTAAATATGATGAAGGGATGGAATATGACTGTAAAGATGAAAAGTATAAAAGATTTTCTTTTTTTCTTTTTTTTTTAAAATATTTTATTTATTTATTCATGAGAGACAGAGAGAGAGAGAGGCAGAGGGAGAAGCAGGCTCCCAAGGAGCAGAGAGCCCGTTGCGGGACTCGATCCCAGGACCATGGGATCATGACCTGAGCCGAAGGCAGACGCTTAACCATCTGAGCCACCCAGGTGCCCAGTATAAAAGATTTTCTAAAAGGAATTGATGAGAAGTTGTTTGAAAAAAGAAAGAAGAGGATTTAAAAAAAATGGAGAGAATGTGATCAGGCAGGAGACTAGAATAAAGCCATACACTAGAGATTTAGGGTATATTTTGATCTGTTAGGAGAAACTGTATCCTAAAATTTTGAAGAGAGAACAACTTATATATATATACCCCCAAAATAATGTTAACTACTATGAAGGGATAGAATATGACTCTAAAGATGAAAAATAAAAAAGATTTTTAAAAAAGGGATTGATAAGATGTTGGTTGAAAAAGGGAGAAAGAAAAATTAAAAAAAAAAAGTAAAAGAAAATTAAAAAAAAATTAACTTTGAAAGACTGAAGAATCATGAGAAAAAAGCCATGAATTCTATGTGCAGTATTCTCCTCACGCTGGAGTTCTGCTTTTCTCACTGATTGGTAAACTTGGTCTTGGCTGGCTGTTCTTGCTGATCTTCTGGGGGAGGGGCCTGTTGCCATGGTTCCCAAATGTCTTTGCCGGAGGCAGAATTGCCCCGCCCTTGCCGGGGCCAGGCTATGTAGTCTCCTCTGGTTTGCTCTCCGGAGCTTTTGTTCCCTGAGAGCTCTCTGTACAGCTTTGGAGGATGAGAGTGAAAATGGCGGCCTCTTGACCTCCACCCCGGAGGAACTGAGATCTCGGGCGCCTCACTGCTCAGTGCACCCCCAGAGAAAAGCAGTCACTCCCATCTCCCCGGTCTCCGGCCGCACTCCGTGCTCACCTAGTCAGTGATCGAGCATTTCTATCTCTGATGCACACCCTGTGTGGAGTCTCCAAACCCAGCAGATCCCTGCGGTGTGCTCCCGCACTGCTCCTCCCAGGGGAGGAAGGGGAATCTCCCCAGATCTGCCACTTGTTGGGTCCCTGCTGGAAGAGCAGTGGCCTAACTGTGCTGTGGATCATGGTTTATGGCAACCCCGAGCTGAGAGCCCACTCCTCGGCTCCATCTCTGCAGCTGGCCTCCCCACTCCATGATACATGGGAGCTCTGCTGCACTCAAGCACCCCCGGTCTTTCTGTGACCCCGAGGGTCCTGAGACCACACTGTCCCAGTGAGAGTTCTAACCCCCGCTTAGCCACTGGAGCGATGTCCCTCAGTGGAGCCGACTTCTAAAAGTGCCGGTTTTTTGCCCTGCTCTATCACTTGCCAGTAGCGGCTTATGGAGACCCCCATCCTGCCGTCTGTCTTCCTGAATATCACCTCAGATTCACTTCTCCACACGTCCTACCTTCCAGAAAGTGGTTGCTTTTCTGTTCAGAGAGTTGCTGCTATTCTTTTCTTCAATCTCCTGTTGAGTTCATAGGTGTTCATAATGGTTTGATCCCTATCTAGCTGAATTCCTGGGACCAGACGAAATTTAGGTCTCCTACTCCTCTGCCATCTTCCTAGACCCCCAAAGGGAAGTTCTTGATTATAGTATGTAAAATGGCATTTCTATCCTAGTCACTCTCAATCCCCTTGCATGCTTTATTTGCCATTGTAACACTTACCAAATTTAATATTTATTACTTATAATCTATCCCTCTAGAATGTAAACTCAGTCATTACCTGGACGTTTGTTTTTTAACTGCTTCATTGCCAGCACATATCATGGTACCTGGCACAATGCTCAATAAATATTTACTGATCACTGAATTAATGCACACTGATGTGCTCACTACAGGATTGGCTCAGGAAGGGAACATTGTTGAATGTTGAGGACATCTGGGCTTGTACTGGGGAAGAACTGCCAAAAACATTGAATTGCAGACTCAGTTTTGATAGGTATAACAAACTGAACAATTCAAAGTGGTTATGTAAATAACAGTTTGCTTGCTCCAACCAATGCCTACAGAGGGCCACTAATAATGCAGTACTTTTGGTTGATTTGCAAAAGATAGTAAGTTTTATATGGATTGCTCTAGTTTCTCTACCTGTACTTTTTTTTCCTCCCTTTTGTTTGTTAAGCTTATTTATTTTCTCTTCTTTCCATTTCAGTATAGTGAGATTTGATCTCTGTTTTCCCTAGAAAACAGCAGGGATCAGTGTATGGAGGTTTGGGGACAAAGCTCTGTTCCAAATTTACAAAATGCTTTCTAGAAGTCAGAGCTTTCCAGGGATAGCTAGCCTGCATTAGCAGGTGGTATATTCTCTGGCAGTATTAATGTTATAGTTGGAGGAACACTAGTGGGAGTATTGCAGAGAGGGACAAAAGCACTGGATTTCAATTTTAGATGGCTTTAGGGTAACTGATTCTCTTATCAGCCTTTATAGGGACAGGGGGACAGAACAGATACCAAAAACAGTATACCTATTAATATCAATGGAAGAGAAGATAGTCATATAGCCATTTATTTTTATCTATGCCTTTTCTCCCTTAGTAGATCACAAACCAGTCAAGGACAGTAAATAATTAACTGAGCAGTAATGATGGTTATGACCAAAGCTGATGGCATCAATGACAACAGTGTTTTTTAAAAAATATATTTTTTATTGGTTCTTAAAAGTTATGAACATTCACTGTCTATTCTTGAAAATTAGAAAATGTTATCTAAAATTTACATGACTCATAGATAGCCAGAATTAACCTTGGGTGCCCTGGGTCTTTTTCCCATGCAAAATGAAATTTTTCTTTTCTTCCCCATCCCTCCCCTCTCTCCCCTCCTCTCCTTTCTCCTCCTCCTTCTTCCTCTTTCTTTCCTTCTTTCTTTCTTTCTTTCTTTCTTTCTTTCTTTCTTTCTTTCTTTCTTTCTTTTTTCTTCTTCTCCTTTTGTAGTTAAGAACAAGGGCTCTGAAATTAGACAGCTGTTGATTCAAACTGTGACTTCAAACGTAGTAACCATGTGAGAAATAACAAGTTATTTAATTCCTATGAATCTTGGATTCCTTATTTATAAAAGGTGGCTAATAATAGTACATATTCCAACTTATTCTATAGTCTTGAGAATTAGTCGTGGCAAAATATGTAAAGCATTTAACAGAGGGTCTAACTCATAGCAAGTGCTCATTATATCTTAGCATAAACAACATATAATATAAGAGTGTTAATAAATAATTATTATTATGTGTTTGCAATTGCTGTCCTCATCGGGAGCAGATATGAAGGATGTGAGTCTATTACTTTATCTTGTAGATGGTTGACCTACCTGGCCTGTAAGAGTGCACTAGCCTTAGTAGGCCCTGTGTTCCTGTCTCAGATCCTACTTTCATTTGCCATGTGAATTATAGGCCAGCATAGTGTGAGAACAGCCCTGGTATAATAAACTGGGAAATCTGTGCAGCCTGCAGGGATGGCTTGTGTTCTCATTATTGGAGAGGAAAATGTATTCAGCATCATCCAGGCCCTTTTGTGCTCACATCTCCATATTGATTAAACTTCACTATTCTGGACTTCTTCAAATTGCTCTCTCATGCCTCATCTCCTTGTTGCCTTGCCATCTGTTTAATGTGTCTCTTGCTGGCCTGATGATCTAGGCTTCATTTTTCTTTGCATGAATCAATCAAGTAAAAATAAAAATGATAAATGAGCATCTTTTGAGTGCCTACTATATTTCTGATACTTTGCAAAATGTTGTCTAATTCACAGTAACCTTATCAAATGGATATGACATCTATTTCTACTTGACAAATGAACAAACAATTCCCTGACCATAAAACTATAAATAGGAAGAACTGGGATTCGAACTACAAGTCTACTGCTCTTACCAGGGCTTGTAGGTAATACCATGTGTTAGGGGATGTTGGAAAAGTTTAACTAAGTGAGGCAAGGCCCTTTCCCACAAAAAGCTTATAATTTAGATCATGATTCAAAAAGACAGAGGCTTTAAGCATCCTGATAGGTAATGGAAATGAATGCAGCTGTCCATGGAAATATAATGAGTGATGGGAAATAGGAAAAATGGGAGAATGCATTTTTCTTTTCAAGAGTAGGTTTCTTCTTTGTAGCCATTAGGGAAGCTCTGTCTACTGTTGCCTTCTGAATTTTTAAAAGAAATAGAAAATCTGGGTTTTTGTGTTATCTTCTTATTTTTAGATATTGAAGATTAAAAAGATAATAATAATAGCAACAAAGCAATATATGGACCTTTGGAATGACTAGAGTCTGTTATATTTGCCAGAGAGGTCTGGCACACTATCTTTTCTACTTCTGAAGCACTGGGTTCTGGAATGTTATCAGACCAATCCTGACTGAACCTGGAAAATGCGAGCATGGTGTTTGAGAGCTTGGCTATATATTATATAGTCCATGTTTATGTTGTGAATTGCAGAACTTTGAGATTGATGGGTGCTCCAGGCCAAGATGAGGTGGTCCTTGACACATATGCTGATTAGGTGAAAGATGACTGCTCTGATTCCAAGAGTGCTCATGTGATTCTTGCTCATACAGATGTTGTCATCTGCAACTGTGAGGCTTTGGAAATCTACATGTCTCTCCATGTTGAAGACTCTATTTTTTTCTACTGGGTACCTTGACTATGATGATTTTATTTTTTATTTTATTTATTTTATTTTATATAATTCAGATAAGTAAATCACATTTGATTTATCTCCACTTTTCTATATCAGGTATTTCTGCAATTCTTAACTATTATTGGCATTTGTCAAAGAGTGGTTGTGTTGGATTCAAGAAAATACACTTATGGACTTCAGTTGCATACTGATGACTGAAGACCTCTGGTCTAGGTCCTAAAATAAATGTACCCATTAGATGGGTACACACACACACACACACACACACATCCAAAAAACCAAAAACCAAAAAACACAAAAGAGATAAAATCGGATTCTGGAGTTCTATGGGAAGATTAATTACTGAGTCTGAGAGGAGCAGCATGAGCTGGACTTCAAAGTGTGGAAGAATTTTGATGGGAAGATAATAGAGGGACATTCCAACTATGGAGGAAACACAGTGAGAAAGGTGGTTTCAAGGTAGGAACTAATCAACAAAATTTGTTCCAGGGAACAAAAATGAAAGTAGTCTGAACATGTGAAGTTTCCTAGAAAGGATTACTGAATGATAAGGGCCAAGAACTTGAGCCTATACTCAGTAAGGTTGGGAAAGACACTGATTATTTTCTAAGAAATCTCTGAGTCTATGAATATTTCTGTTCCTTTGAGGTGCATATAAGTAAGTTCAGGCATTAGGTAGATTATGGTGAATTACATACCCATTTAATGCCTCCATGATGTTTCCAGTTTACTGGATGAGATCAGCATGGGTCAAATAAGCATGAAAATAAACATAGTTTCAAATGGTGTTAAATATCATGAGGATGTGTAACAACAGGAGGACTTAAAAGAATCTTTGGAAACAAAAATGAATTCTTGGAGGTCATTCTTAGACATGTAAAATAAGATTTGGAAGGAGAATAAAGTTAAATAGGAGAAGGGGCAGATAAAATAGCATGTATGAATGAATGGCCTCAGGAGAAAGAAGCATGGCTTTTGAGAGAGAAAGACCAGTGTGACCGAAGCACAGAGAGATAGGAAGATAGGCATAAAATGAAGCTTTGCTGAGGTGGAAAGGCTCTAAAAGATTCTGGTCTTTATTTCAAAAGAAATGGAAAACTTCAAAAGAAATGGGAAGATGACATGATTACATCTGAATTTCCCAGAGGGAGATAGTCAGAGGGCTCAGAAATACTTGAATCCTTCAGGTTAACCAACCTTTTTCCTTAAGAAGAGCCATAGAAATCATAATTCCAAAACAGACAAAGGAAAGCAAAGTGAAATTTAGTTAGCTTTAGGAGCATATTAGGCATCTCTTTTGTGGTACTGCAATATCCTCTCAGCCATGCCTCTTACCCTAGGAATGCTTTGGAGACTGATATCTTGAGGTTTTTGACAAAACTTTGGCAGGTACAATGGGACAGTGTCTTGGCTCAGGCCAATACCTTCTGTCCTTCACCCCCCCCACCCCCCAATGTTATAGGATCTCTTCTGCATCCATGTGCAAACTGGAAGTGTGGGGCTACCCTTGACTAAGGTGGGCATAAACAATAAATACTTTCCCATTAGTTAACCAGGGCAGACAATTCTGAAACAATTTTGCAAGGAAGAGTTCTTGTTTGCTTTATGTATTTGTTTTTTCCCCCCAGCTTTATTGAAGTATTATTGACAAATAAAAGTGGTACATATTTAGGTTGTACAATGTAATTTTTAAAGGTATACAATATGATGTTTTAATACATGTATACATTGTAAAACAATTACCATAATCAAGTTAATCAACATATCCATCACCTCACATAGTTAACTTTTTTGTGTGATGAGAAAAGTTAAGACCTACTCTCTTAGCAAATTTCGAGTTTGCAGTACAGTATTATTAACAGTAGTCACCAATGTCTTTGTTAGATCCCCAGAACTTTTCCGTCTTATAACTGAAAGTTTATACCCTTTGACCAATATTTCTGCATTTCCCCATCGCCCTTCCCCCAACCCTTGACAACTGCCATTCTACACTGGTTCTGAGTTTGACTTTTTAAGATTCTACACATGACTGAGATCATACAATATTTGTCTTTCTGTATCTGGCTTATTTCACTTTGTGTAATGTCCTCCAGTTTTATCCATGTTCTCACAAATGGCAAGACTTCCTTCTTTTAAAAGATTGATTAATATTTCATTTTATTTATATATATATATCTCACATTTTCATTACCCATTCATCTATCAATGGACACTTAAGTTGTTTCCATATCTTGGCTATTGTGAATAGTGCTGCAGTAAACATGGGGGTGCAGCTATCTCTTTTAGATCCTAAATTCCCTTCATTTGAATATATGCCCAGAAATGGGATTGCTGGATTTTATGGTAGTTTTATTTTTAATTTTTGAGGAATCTCCGTACTGTTTTCCATAATACTATACCAATTTACATTCCCACCAATAGTGCACAAGGGTTCTGAGGAATCCTGTGAAGGTCCCTATAGGAACCTTATGCAGGCCCTGGTGGTGGCCAACCTGGTACACGTTTCTGTATTGCCTTTTCTTATTTACCTTTTTCACTCTCCCTCTCCTGTATCTTGCTCCTTGGGATCACATTCCCAAATAAACTACAAGCATCTGTGTTTTGGTTGCAGGCTCTGCTTTTTAGGAGAACTCCAGCTAAGACTGAAGCTCTTCATGACTTCTGAT
This sequence comes from Leptonychotes weddellii, assembly GCF_054177405.1. Lineage (NCBI taxonomy): Eukaryota > Metazoa > Chordata > Mammalia > Carnivora > Phocidae > Leptonychotes > Leptonychotes weddellii. The sequence goes on along the minus strand of NW_028040319.1, from coordinate 1,504 downwards.
TCAGAAGTTGGATAATCTAGCAAACAACTTCTGAGTTTTCTGCCTATTTTAACACCTCCTTTTTAGTTTCCATAGATGGCTGTTCTTTCTTCCTGATACCAATCAGCCAAAGGTGATCACTGACATGAGTTTTTGTACTGCTTATGTGTCAGACTTTTCCATTTAGCCTGTATTCTTTGATCATGATGAAATTAAATAAAAAAATCAACAACTTAAATGAAAATACGTCCCTGAACAGTTGGAGATTTAAAAACACATTTCTACATTAACCTGAAGTCAAAGAAGAATTCCTAAATAAGTTGGAAAATGTTCACAACTGAATACTAACAAAAATAATATGTATCAAAACTTGTGGATTCAATCAAAATATTACTTTGAGGAAAAAGTTTAACTATAAATGCTTAAATTAGCTAGGAAGAAAAATTGAAAACTTTTAGTAAGCATTCAACTTAAGACATTTATAAATGAATAACATTAAACCCAAAGAAAAGTAATAAAAACAAAAGCAAAAATATGATGAAAAAACAAGGATAAACTAAAGAGGATAAGCAGAGCCAAAAATTGATTCTTTGAAAACATTTTTATCATGAAAAATTTACCATGGGATTTATGGAACATAGAGTATGCATATGCTCAGATTGAATAGATATTGACCAACAGTTTTCTAATTCACACTCTCCTCAGTGGTGTGAATGCATCTTACCTTTCATCAACCTCTCCAACAAAAGGCTTTAGAGGCCTGTAGACCTGAGCTCGGACACTGGCTCTGCATTTATAAACTCCGTGACTTGCCTGAGTCTTTGCACTGGTTTTTTTTTTTTTTTTTTGAGTACCAAGATGTTTTAATTTGTTGTGTGAAATTGTACTTTTAGTCTCATATCACAGACTAATGAAAAAAATCTCAGAATCATAACAAAGTAGTTCCATTTTAAAATGAGTCTAATTCTGCTGTGTTAACTTTCATGAACATTTCATTTAAAAGTTATTAAATCTCTGAGTACATTATCACATGCCTTTAACTTCCTTGCAGAAAGCTTTTTAATTTTTCTTTTCTTTTTAATTTTTTTAATTTAATTTTATTATGTTATGTTAGTCACCATACATTACATAATTAGTTTTTGATGTAGTGTTCCATGATTCACTGTTTGCGTATAACACCCACTGCTCCATGCAATACATGCCCTCCTTAATACCCATCACTGGGCTAACCCATCCCCCCACTCCTCTCTCCTCTGAAACCCTCAGTTTGTTTTCTGTAGTCCATAGTCTCTCATGGTTCGTCTCCCCCTCCGATGCCCCCCTCACTTTTCCCTTCCTTCTCCTAATGTCCTCCATGCTATTCCTTATGTTCCACAAATAAGTGAAACCATATGATAATTGACTTTCTCTGCTTGACTTATTTCACTTAGCATAATCTCCTCCAGTCCCATCCATGTTGATGTAAAAGTTGGGTATTCATCCTTTCTGATGGCTGAGTAATATTCCATTGTATATATGGACCACA
>NW_028040318.1:0-476 GCF_054177405.1 Leptonychotes weddellii | reverse complement strand
TATCTTGCAGGGGTCCCCATTCCTCCTCTCGACCTACCATAGGGGCACACAGCTGTTCCATAGGACAGAACATGGAGTGCTGGCCAGGCAAGCACTCCTCCAGTCAAAGCATTCTAGGTGTAGCCTCTGAGTCCACTGGGGCAGGGTAGAGTGAGTGTCCAGAGAGCTCTGTGGAACACAGCCAGGACACCAGTTATCACAACGGAGAAGACCAGCTGCTTCCAGTAGAATTCATGGTCCGAGGTGCTCATGCCAGTGGTAAGGAATAGGTCAGCCGGCAGCATGGTGTACCCACATGGTAGGGAGCACTGGTTGTAGAAGTGGAAGGTCACTCCCTATGTGGGCCCTGGCAGGTAACCTTGCCTTGTCTCTTAATAGTCTCTCCCAGGGTGTTTGGAGCATGGCCAAACACTGGGAAGATGCTTGCAGAGTCAAGCTATGTGAGGAAGCACCAAGTCAGAGCTCCTGCAGAGCAT
>NW_028040317.1:0-476 GCF_054177405.1 Leptonychotes weddellii | reverse complement strand
TGTGGACATTGCTGCTATAAACATCGGGGTGCACATACCCTTTCGGATCCCTACTTTTGTATCTTTGGGGTAAATACCCAGTAGTGCAGTTGCTGGATCATATGGTAGCTCTATTTTCAACTTTTTGAGGAACCTCCATACTGTTTTCCAGAGTGACTGCACCAGCTTGCATTCCCACCAACAGTGTAGGAGGGTTCCCCTTTCTCCGCATCCCCGCCAACATCTGTCGTGAAACAAAATTTTGACAAATCACAGCTTGTCCAGTTACATGCTGTGTGACTCTGGGCAGGTCACATCATCTCTCTGAGACTCAATTTCCTGGTATGTAGGGTGAGAACTCACTTCAAGGGGCCTGGGGCCGGTGAAGAAGCTAATTGGTGAAGGGGCACCTGGGTGGTCCAATTGGTTGAGTGTCGGACTCTTGGTTTCAGCTCAGGTCATGATCTCGGGGTTGTGAAATTGAGCCCCGCATCGGG
>NW_028040316.1:0-476 GCF_054177405.1 Leptonychotes weddellii | reverse complement strand
CTCAGGTCCCCACCCGCACCGGAGACGGGCAGGTTCCGGGCTTGGAAGGACGCAGGGTGACACAGCCAAATGCCGCGTCGCGTGGCCGGCGCTCTCGGGGTAGCAGCTGCCCGAAACAAAGGGAGAGGCGTGCTCCCCGTAGGAACCGTGCGCCCAGCAGCCCACGCCGCTGGGGGCCTGCTCTGTGCAGAGCCGGGGGCGGCCTCGCTCCCTCTAGCGGGAGCACTGACAGACTTTCTGAGCCTGGTGGGCCGTGGCGAGGCCGGGAAGGGCAGGGGGCGGGGTTCTGCGGGGAGTGCTGGTGCTTTGTGCGCAGCTGACCTTGTGGCCCGGGTGATGCGGCCGCCAAGGAGCGGCAGGGTGCGGGAGGGGTGTTCTCCGTTCAGGGTGACCTCTTGAGCTCCTATGACCCGCCCGAGAGGGGTGGCAGGGTGGGGGTGGGTGGACTTTGTGGCGGCAGGAGCTGAGCGTGGCCT
>NW_028040315.1:0-476 GCF_054177405.1 Leptonychotes weddellii | reverse complement strand
ATTTCAGTGAGGGGGGTGTTAAAGCCCCCCACTATTATTGTATTGTTGTCAATGTATTTCTTTGCTTTTGTTATTAATTGGCCTATATAAGTGGCTGTTCCCATGTTAAGGGCATAGATATTTACAATTGTTAGATCTTCTTGTTGGATAGACCCTTTAAGTAGGATATAGTGTCCTTCCTCATCTCTTATTACAGTCTCTGGTTGAAAATCTAATTTGTCTGATAGAAGGATTGCCACCCCAGCTTTCTTTTGGTGTCCATTAGCATGGGAAATGATTTTCCACCCTTTCACTTTCAATCTGGGGGTGTCTTTGGGTCTAAAATGAGTCTCTTGTAGACAGCATATCAATGGGTCTTGTGTTTTCATCCAATCTGAGAGCCTGTGTCTTTTGATTGGGGCATTTAGCCCATTTACATTCAGGGTAACTATTGAAAGATATGAATTTAGTGTCATTGTATTGCCTGTAAGGTGACT
>NW_028040314.1:0-476 GCF_054177405.1 Leptonychotes weddellii | reverse complement strand
GTCTGCAGCTGAGTGTGAGGATGTGGGTAGGCGGCAGGCTGGGTTTCAGGCCCTGTGATTCTTCCTGAAAAGCTCAAGGATTTGTGGAATTTACAGTCCTAGAACTATGAAAGGTGGTGATGAGAAAAGGCCTCCCCCACAGCTGGGAGTAGCCTGGGGGAAAGAAGAGGACTTGATGCCTGAGTAATAGTCTGCAGAACGCTGCAGGTACCTGTTACGGAACCTGGGCTGGATTGCCCGACGGAAGAACCAAGCGGCACCCGGAGATCTTGGAGGATAGGAGGTTTATTTAACACTGGGGGGCTCAGACAAGAGTGGTCTCCAAAGGTCTCCTAGCACAAAGGGGGCAATTTATACACTTCTACTTCCACATACTTGGCATGTCTGGCGCATGCACGAAGCGGAGCAGGGAGAAGAACCTGGAAGAGCCCCGGGGCAAGGACTGGGACTCTCTCGCTGGCTCGGTCGGCCATCTT
>NW_028040313.1:0-476 GCF_054177405.1 Leptonychotes weddellii | reverse complement strand
GAACAGAATAGAAAGCCTCAAAATAAATCCACCCATATGTGGAACTTTAACATATGACAGAGGTTGCTCTGAAGATCAGTGAAGAGAGGAGGGACTATTGAGCAAGTGGTTCTGGTATCAATAGTTATTTTTATGGGGGAAGGTAAAATTAGATCTCTATCTCAAACCATTAACAAAAGTCAATTCTATTTTTTTTTTTTTAAGATTTTTTATTTATTTGCGAGAGAGAGAATGAGAGACAGAGAGCATGAGAGGGAGGAGGGTCAGAGGGAGAAGCAGACTCCCTGCTGAGCAGGGAGCCTGATGTGGGACTCAATCCCGGGACTCCAGGATCATGACCTGAGCCGAAGGCAGTTGCTTAACCAACTGAGCCACCCAGGCACCCCAACAAAAGTCAATTCTAAATGAATTAGAGTCTCAAATGTGAAAAACAAAAACTTGTAGAAGAATATATAAGATAACATATTTTATCTTGG
>NW_028040312.1:0-476 GCF_054177405.1 Leptonychotes weddellii | reverse complement strand
GGAAACCAACTGAAGGTGGCAGAAAGGGAGGTGGGTAGGGGGATTGGGGTAATGGGTGATGGGCACTAAGGAGGGCACGTGATGTGATGAGCACTGGGTGTTATACGCAACTAATGAATCATTGAACATTTTATCAAAAACTAAAGATATACTAAACGTTGGCTAATTGAATTTAAATTTAAAAAAATTTAAAAAAACCCGCGATTCCTAGGCCCTATATCCATCTCTACTGAATCAGGTCCTGGGGAAGGTCCCAGGCATAAACATTGTAGGCATTCTCTGTGGTTGATGCTGAGGCTTATTAAGGTGTTAGGACTGTTTTTAGAAGGGACATTGATTCGTAGCAGGGTGATCACCATAGCAACCTAGGAACCCATCACCTGAACTGTATTCCACATGATTTCATGTTTACTGTCTTCTACTTTAAATGATAGATCAGAGAGAAATAAAACCCACAAGGATCTGGGCAAGTCATC
>NW_028040311.1:0-476 GCF_054177405.1 Leptonychotes weddellii | reverse complement strand
CTTTCCCCCAGAGGCTTACTATTGTCATTGTTATTGGGTGTCCCTAGGGTATATTACTGCACTTGTCCACGGGTTTCATCTGCTGACAGGTTAGCCACGATGGCTCCCTCTACTTAAGGTCATAGATCCCACTTTCACTGGCCCTCTGCTATCTACTCCGGAGTGCATTTCACCATGGTTCTCCTGGCCCCAGTCAATCCCGGTCTTCTGCTACCTGATGTGCTGTTCTTCCGCACTGCCTCTAGCTTGCCTGGCCAGGCAAGGGGGGCAAACTCTCGTATCACCGTTACTGGCAAATGGGCTTTCCAGCTTATCCCCCTCAATCCTGCACCAGAGCCCCCACTGACTTCTTCCACCTGGGATGGGCACACACCAAAGGTTGACCTCCATTTTGATGGATGCCAGCTTCTTGGTACCCCCTGGGAACCTCATAGACAGTGTTCCTACCATGGCCCTCACTCAGGTTACCGGCTGGT
>NW_028040310.1:0-476 GCF_054177405.1 Leptonychotes weddellii | reverse complement strand
ATCCAATAATTCTACTACTGGGTATTTACCCAAAGAAAACAAAAACACTAATTCGAAAAGATATATGCACCCCTATGTTTATTACATTATTTACAATAGCCCAGATATGGAAGCAACCCAAGTGGCATCAATAGATGAATGGATAAAGAAGAGGTGGGGTTTGTGTATAACACACACATACACACAATCACATACATACAATGGAATATTACTCAACTATAAAAAATAGTGAAATCTTGCCATTGCAACAACATGGATGGACCTAGAGGTTATAATGCTAAGTGAACTAAGTCAGAGAAAGACAGATACCATGTGATTTTGCTCATATGTGGAATTTAAGAAACAAACAAAGGAAAAGTGACCAAAAAACCCAGACTCTTAAATACAGAGAACAAACTGGTGATTGCCAGGGGGAAAGAGGGTGGGGGGATGGGTAAAATAAAGAGGATTAAGAGTATACTTATCTTTTTTTTTTT
>NW_028040309.1:0-476 GCF_054177405.1 Leptonychotes weddellii | reverse complement strand
GGAAACCAACTGAAGGTGGCAGAAAGGGAGGTGGGTAGGGGGATTGGGGTAATGGGTGATGGGCACTAAGGAGGGCACGTGATGTGATGAGCACTGGGTGTTATACGCAACTAATGAATCATTGAACATTTTATCAAAAACTAAAGATATACTAAACGTTGGCTAATTGAATTTAAATTTAAAAAAATTTAAAAAACCCCGCGATTCCTAGGCCCTATATCCATCTCTACTGAATCAGGTCCTGGGGAAGGTCCCAGGCATAAACATTGTAGGCATGCTCTGTGGTTGATGCTGAGGCTTATTAAGGTGTTAGGACTGTTTTTAGAAGGGACATTGATTCGTAGCAGGGTGATCACCATAGCAACCTAGGAACCCATCACCTGAACTGTATTCCACATGATTTCATGTTTACTGTCTTCTACTTTAAATGATAGATCAGAGAGAAATAAAACCCACAAGGATCTGGGCAAGTCATC
>NW_028040308.1:0-9703 GCF_054177405.1 Leptonychotes weddellii | reverse complement strand
GTTCAGGTAGGACTCAGCTCTGTGGACTCTATGCTGGGCGTCCAGGGTGGGGGAAAAGCTACTGCACCATCTTGAACACAGTCCGAGGAGATAAGACACAGTGAAAAAAAACAAAGGAACGTCAGTGGTGTGAACTAACATAAGCAGGGGAGAGCCTGACCTTGAAGAGCCCCAGCAAATGAGGGCAGCTACTGAAGGCCGGCTGGAATCCATGCCGGGAGCAAGAACGGAGATCAGCATTCAGGGCAGGAAAGGGACGGTGCTCAGGATGACCCAGGACTCCTCCCAGGACAGCTAATAACCAGGAACACCTTAGTCTAAACAAAGGGTACTTTCTGTTGTTAGAAAAGAACTCTTTGACACAAATTCAAATAACTGTTGGATTGGTTGGCACCTTCCAAATAATTTAAACAAGCTTCATAATTTGACCCGCCACCAATGGGGCCAACAGTCGGATGATCTGGGGTCACTCAGCTATTTGGGGGTGCAGAGGGAACCAGAGTCAAGATGTGCACTCCCCTGAGTTCATTTTCATTTGGAACATTCCTCCACACTTTGAATCTAAACATATTATTTTTATTATTTATTAGTATTATTATTTTAGATGTCCACAAACATTTTCTAGATCCTGGGCTCCTGAGTCAGGGTGTTCGTTTTGTTTTGTTTTGTCTTCCTTTATATTCCCCTACATCTTTTTTTGTTTGACTCCCTAATGATTTTTTTTTTTCAAGTAACACTGCTTAAAGCTCACTGTCCAGAGTGACGATTAGGTTTTGACTATGAATGCTAGCTAGCCCTAAAAGGGATCAAAACCTGTACGAGAAGCATGGCAGGCCCAGGGCAGAGGCTGCTGACTGGTGTGTCCCTCCCAGAGAGTGGGGGTAGGTGGCTGTGAGTTGTGGCCCAGGTTCGGATCCTGGAGGGCACCTTGTTTGAACCCTTGTTCTGCCACTTGGTCCTTGACTTTGGAGAAACTACATAACCTCTACGAACTTCAGTGTTTTTACTTCTTAAAATTAAACACCATAACCTCCCACAAACACTTGTGAAGAGTGAGGATAAATATATTTAAGATTCCTGGGACTTTTAACCTGCCTGGTAGCTGGAAGTCACTATTTTATGTCAGGTTCAAGACCCTGGACATGAACCCATATGGTCTAACGGGAGAGACAAGCTGCTGAGCAGAGAAACTAGAGGATAAACTCAGTCTTTCAGGAAGTCCCCCATGATGGCAGTAATCTCTGGAAGAAGGAAACCAAAACCAAAGCCTCCTGCTTTTTTTTTTCTTAAAGACTTATTTGTTTTATTTATTTATTTATTTTTAAAGATTTTATTTATTTGACAGAGAAAGAGAACACAAGCAGGAGAAGTGGGAGAGGGAGAAGCAGGCTTCCAGCTGAGCAGGGAGCCCGATGCGGGGCTTGATCCCAGGAGCCTGGGATCATGACCTGAGCCGAAGGCAGACGCTTAACGACTGAGCCACCCAGGCGCCCCAAGACTTGTTTTAGAGAGAGAGAGAGAGAGAAAGCACACGCATGAGGGGCAGAGGGACAAGGAGAGAAGATATCAAGCAGACTGCATGCTCAGCATGGAGCCCGACATGGGGCTCGGTCTCACAACTCTGAGATCAGGACCTGAGCCGAAACTAAGAGTCAGTTGCCTAACGAACTGAGCCCCCCACGTGCCTCCGAAGCCTCCTGTTTTATTGTCCACCATCAGTGCGGTCCAAGATTGGACAGCACCCCAGAATGCGTGGCAGAACGGCAGGCATCTAGGGACGAACCCTTCAACAGTCCTCGCAGCCCCAACTGCACATCCTGGGCAGACCGTGCATCACGTGAGCGCTTGCCCGTCCCAGAAACCGCTTCTGCCTCCCCGCTGGACTTGTCCTCTCCCAGACTCTCCTCACTCTTCCCAGCCTCTGGGTTTGGCTCTGTTTCCTGTTTACAGCGTCTCTGAAGATGTGACCCTTCACACAAACTGCAGGCTTGACCTCCTGCTTCCTTTCTTCCTGGACCATGATTTCCATTTGACCTCGAAACAGTGTGGCTGCCCGCTACCCTGGGCACATGTCAGCCGTGGCCCCTCACTTCCCTCTCCGTGAACTACTCTCGAAGCAGGTCCAATTCCGACTTCCTGGCACCACATCAGTATTCTTTCCCCTCAAGATTAGATACTCCGAGCTGCCCCAAATCAGGATTTAAATGTAGACAACAACAGGACTTATTTTCAAAAAAAAAAAAAAACCAAACGACAGTGTTTAAGCCCGCCATGGGCCTCCCCTGCACACAGGATGGGCTGAATACGATTTTACCAACATTGAACAGCTGCAAACTTGAAATGGGAATTTGCTAAGAAAATCACAATGCACAATACTAGAAAAAACAGTCTTTGTTTTCCTAATGGAAAGGTCAAGTCATATGAGCCAACTATTTTAAGAACATCTGGTCAATTATAAGCATTACTCAATATAAGTAATTCAAAATGTTTCTGAGGGAAGTGACTTGTTATGCGCCGCTGGGTCATGCAGAGTGGGCCCCGTGGTGTAAGATGCACGGACTCAGGAGGAGAAAGGCTGGAAGGGAAGGCCGACTGCATGTTAACACAGGCAAATCCCGGTGATGGGCCAGGGCCGTCCCAACCCTGTGCTCGGGGCTGTGCATGTCTGGGGGTCCCTATCCTCCCCGCCTTCACCCCTGCAAAGACACCAAAGGAAGGCAGGGTAGCTGACGGCCAGTCACTGCCCACTTGTCCCTCTCCTGATGACTCGCCTAAGCTGGCTGAGTCTCGCCCCTGTTTCCTCCCATCTGCACCCCTTCCCAGCCCCCACCACACACCTGAATCCGCCCAGCCCTCCATGCCCACCATCAGCCCCTGGTGTTGTTAGCTCTGAGCTCTCCCTCAGCTCTCTCATCCCCTCAACTGTCTCCCCTTTCTCGGAGTCTCCGCTGCCTGTAGTCGATTGGTTCTGAACATGCGCTCCCCAAAACATCAGCATCAGCACTGCCCGAGAACTTGCTGGTAATGCAACTCCTTGGGCCCCAACCCAGACCTACAAAATCACTCGTGGGGGTGGGGGTGGGGCTGGGGGGAGCAGGGAGAGACACAGCAATCTACGTCTCCACGAGCCTTCCCGGGGATTCTCATCCACAGTGAAGTCTGAGAGCCATGGTCCACGCCACTCCGCCTCCTGCACTCCCCCCACAGGTCCACCGGCCCCAAAGCCCACGTGGGCGGAGGCCCGACAAAGGCATCGGCCCTCAAAGCACCACAACGGAGCATCCATGTCTGCCAGGCACCAGGCTAGACTCTGCATATTGACTTTCATTTAATCTCTTTTATTTCTCTCTCTGGGTGAGCATGGCTTTCCAAGTCTGCTATATGTGTTAGCTTATCTCCCCAACTTGATACTATATTATTCAAGGCGAAGTGCTATTTTCTGTCCTCTCAACAGTGCTAGTCACAGGCAGATCTTCCTATGATACATACACACACATACATATATATGTGTCTGTCTGTCTGTATGTATATATATACACATCTTGATTGCTTCACGTGCATCACGCATTGTTAATCACTTTCATGCATTATTTCATTTATCCACACGGTGACTTTGAGACTTTAATGGTTTGCCATTATTCCAATTTTACAAATGAGGAAACCAAGGCACAGAGACTGGGTAACCTGTTCAAGCACGCACAGCCACCGACCAGCAGTGTGCAGACACGAAGGCATGGGCAGTGAGCCACCCTGCTAGAGCTCCTTCGTGTCTCCTTCTGGGAGACAGGAGAATGGGGCCTCCCCGCTCTGCAAAGATGTGAGAGAAAGGAGTTTCAGCTCTGCCTCTGAGCTTCCTGGGCCTTGCTCATTTTGGCAGTGGTGGTGGAAAGCTGCGGCCTCACAATTCAGGGCTGCCAAAGGCAGGAGAAACACGAGAATGGTAGCTGAGGAGAAAGTTAACTGCAGAGACGCCGACGTACCCAAGCGCATGGCTTCATGATCCGTCTGGAAGACCCACGGATGCTACCTCCTCCAAAGGAGAGGACCACAGCTCGAGGGCAAGAGTTCATGATTTCCAGCAACTGGGCTGCCAGGAATTTACACGACTAATCTGAAAACTCGCATTCCCAGGAGCACCTGCACACGGATGTATACAGCAGCTTCATTCACAGATGCCAACACTTGGAAGCACCCAAGATGTCCTTCAGTGGGTGAATGAAATACACCAGTTTATTTAACTGGTGGGATGCCCAGACAATAAACTGTTATTCAGAGCCAGAAAGAAATGAGGCAGGAAGCCATGAAGAGACACGGGGGAAACGTTAATGCATGTTCCTGACGGAAAGAAGCCGATCTGAAGAGGCTGCATACTGTGTGATTCAAACTACAGGACATTCGGGAACATGCAAAATTAGGGAGACCAGTGATTGCTGGGGCAGGGAGGGGGATGGGGATAGAGAGCCAAGCTACAGGGGATTTTTTTTAGGACAGTGAAACTATTCAGAACAATACTGCAATGAATGAATACATGTCATCATACATTTGCCAAAACCCACATGACGTATAACAACAAGAGTGAGCCCTACTGTACATGTCATGGACAGAACCGTGTCCCTCCTCCCCAAATCCCGATGTTGTAGCCCTAACCCTCAATGTGACTCTCTGTCTTTAGGAGGTCATTAAGGTGGCATGAGGTCATACAGGGTGGGGCTTACGGGAGAGGACCATCTGGTCTCTCCCTCCCCGAACTCTTATCTGCGTGAGGACACAGGGAGGAGACAGCCCTCAGGAGCCAGACGGGGGCTCTCTCCAGAACCTGACCACGCGGGCACCTGATTGCAGACTTCCAGCCTCCAAACTGGGGGAAAGAAACTCCTGCTGTTTAGACCCCACCCCCACCCCCGTCCTCCCTTCTACATATGGTGTTTTGTGATGGCAGCCTGAGCTGACAAGGTAAACGACAGTCTTCAGGTGATTCTCACGTGTCAGTGCATGTTCGTCCTTGGAACAGATGCCCTCTCTGGGGCAGGATGTCAACAGTGAAGGGAAAGGAGGTTGTGCATGTGTGGGGGCAGGGCGTATGTGGGAACTCTGTACTTTGCCATCAATTTTGCTATGAGCCTAAAACTCTGAGAAACAAAGTCCTTTTTTTTTTTTAAGGCTACATCCTGTATGGTTCTAATTATATGACATTCTGGAATTGGCAAACTGTGGAATCAGTAAACAGATCAGCAATCACAGGGGACAGGGAGGGAGAAGGAGGAAGAGGGCCGAATAGGTGGGACGCAGCGGATGTTTTAGGGCATGGAGAGTATTCTGTATAATACTGCAACGATACATACATGCCACTATGCATTTATCAAAACCCATAAAACAAAACTTTACAGCACAAAGAGTGAGCCTGGGTGCATGCACATTTTTAAAAAAATACTTTAGGAAGTCAGGGAGTCCTGGGACGGAATGAAGGCAGCGAAGAGAGAATCTAACTCTACTACAAACGCATACAACAACCTCACTGCAGGGGTCGGGGGAGTGCTGAGCTGGGTAAGTCTGGAAATGAGTGGAATCTGGAAGACCGCAGGCAGACAGAACTGTCTACAGGCCCTGAGCCCTAGCTGATAAAGCCGTCTCCCCAGGAGTGTGGGTCAACAAGGCTGTGAACTACTATCCACATACACTGGAATCCACAAATAAGCAAGCAGACTGCGGAAGGCAGGAGTCAGGCTTCTCGTGTTGGGAGTGGAAGGTCCCCGACGAGCAAGGGGAGGCGGCTGGAATGACCCACGTGGTCCTGGGCCAGAGCTGGAGGCGTCAGCGGGAACTCACGGTTCGCCTCATCCAGGTGCAGACGGCTGCAAACAGGACGAGTTGGAGACACGTGCGTGCGCGCAGGTTCAGAGACACACAGCTGTTTCCGGGCCCCACCAGCTGACGGGACACAGGCATGAGTCACTTATATATGCAAGGATACCCCCGCCTGCAACAAGCACACCACGTGCCCAGGTCTTGGTTCCTAAGGCCACATCCAACAAAGGGAACGAGGGCACAATGGCAGATTGAAGGACTTGGGCCGGAAATGTTCCAGCTGATTCTGGAACATTCTATAATGCCACAAAGCAAGGAAGTCCTTGAACGGAATGGCCAGCCACGCTGCTGGGGTATCTCACAACAATACAAGAGCCAAACACACGGGCTGCCAGTGTCTAGCACGAAGTGTATGGATTATGACACAAAACAGAAAATAAACGTCCACAAGCTCCGGCTGATGTAAATAAAAGGCTGCATAAATAAACGGGAGCATGAAGACACTTCTCTCGTGCAGAAAAAACCCAAGTAGTTTTGGTGGCTTCCCCGCCACGAGCTGGAGCCTAACCCCGACTCTAAGTGTGGCTGCACAGGGTGACTTGCTCCAGAGAGGACAGAGTGGACGCGGAGCGGGGGGTCACCGCAGGTAGAAAGCTGGCACGCACCTGAGCCAGGTGACCCAGGCAGCATCAGCCATGGTGAGTCACGACAACCGCGGGGACCCTGGATGTGATGGGACAGAACCAGCCCTTGTGTCTCTGTGGGCTTCTTCCCAAAACCCACAAGCCCGGCCTTATCACGAGGAAAACATCAGACAAACCCCTGCAGAGGCAGCTACAGACTGGCCTTCCCCACAACCGTCAGGGAAGCAAGGGAAGTCGGAGAAACCGTCAGAGGCACGGGAAGCCGAAGGAGAACGGAATGCACTGGGGTGTCCTGGATGGGACGGGCCCTGGGACGGAGGAACGACACTGGGTAAAAAGCACGGACGAGGGAATGAGGTGTGGACTTCGATCACTGATATTCCAGGGCTGGGTCATGAGCTGTGACAAGGACAGTGGCTCCTGGGAACGTCACTGGTCAGGGGAGTGGGTGCGGGCGAGCTCCCCGTCCTTCCTATCTGTGTCATTTTCCTAAACTGAAATCCAAATCTGCTAGCCGAATCTAATCTAAATCTGTACATCTAAATCTGAACTGCATGAAAATAAAACGCTTATTAGTAAAAAAAAAAAAAAAAACAACTTTACTTTTCAACTTAAACCCAAATAAGCCTATCGAGATGCAGATTCAACTGGAAAGAGTAACATTTTAAGCCAGTGTTTTCCCCAACGGCCTTATCAACGGTGACATTGAAGATCTGAGAAATACTATGCGAAGTCTAGTTGGACGGGTTTGTTGTTTATTTTTAACCATCAAACTCTGTGGTTTTTAACTTTCTGGCAAACACAGTGACGCTCCAAGAAGGGCATCGAGTCTGCGGGGACTGAACCACAAACACTCGCTCAGAAGCAAAAGAAGCAACCACACAGCATCAATGTTCTGGGTGGGGAGCTGCTCTTCGTTATTTCTCCGAAACAGGCTTCCCCGCACTCAGAGTCTGCAGGGGAGCGGGGAAGAGCAGAGACGATCAACAAAGAAGGAGCCACAGACCGGAGAGAGGGCCGTAGCCGTCCGGGCTGCCACCGAGCAGAGGACCCGTTAACAGATCCACGGGAGAAACAGCCACAGACACATTGCATGCAGCTTGCGTGGGCTTGGTCCCCTTCAAACACACCTGCACAGGTGAGGGAGAGGAGGGGCTCCATCGTTTGGAGCAGCCACAACTGGACACTGACGGCCCAGGACACGGGAGCCACTTCCGGCCACAGAGCAGGCCACCCCGCGCCCCGTCCCGTCACAGCATGCAGAAAAAAAGGCAGGACTCGTGCAGAGGCTGCTGGACCGATACTTCCTGTAGCAAAGCCCCCAGGAAACCCCTGCAGACGCGACAGATTCCTGCTGAAAATGCCCCAGAGACATTTCCAGTGACGACCAGGGCTGGGGCCTTGAGACTCTTCCTCCCCTGGCTGGGAGGATCTGCAGACCTGCCTCCGGAAGCTGCCTCTCTGGTGGGCAGCTTGGCTTGGGACTCAGTCGGCATTCACGGCAGAGCACTCTCTCATTGCTAAGGCCGAGAAAATACTCCACATGCAAGCTTCAAGGGTCGTGGTGGCTTCCACGTTACTCTCGGCTTCCCACAGACGGCCCAGACAGGCCTGGTGCTCTGACCTCCGCTGGGAATGAAATGCACAGGAGACACTAAGGACCTACTGTTTCGACTCCGTTCCGCCCACATAAACATTACACTTTGGGTGCCGGCAAGTGACACTTTAAAAGTCAAACATAGGACATCATTACATTTAAGGCTGGAGGGGGTCTCTGGATTGTTTGTCCTCTTTTTTAAGATTTTTATTTTTTTATTTATTTGGCAGAGAGAGAGAGAGAGAGCAAAAGCAGGGGGAGCAGCAGGGGCAGAGGGAGAAGCAGAATCCCCGCTGAGCAGGGAGCCTGACTTGGGGCTCGATCCCAGGCCCCCGGGATCATGACCTGAGCCGAAGGCGGATGCTTCACCGACTGAGCCACCCTGGCGCCCCAACTGTTTGTCCTCTCAAAGAGGATTTCCTTACTCTGAGCCATTCAGGGACTTACTAAGAGGTCACATACACACCTGCCCCAACACCACTTCCTTCTACCTGAGGATGAACTCCCCAATGTATTCCTGCCAAACCCTGACAGTGATATAGTCATTATGTCCCTTTTTTTTCCCCCAGACAAGGATACAGAGAGAGGAGCGGCAGAATATACTGACATCTATGATAAAGCCTGAACGGCAGTGGGCCACCCAGGTTCCCCACTCCAAACCGATCCTACTCACACTCCAGCAGAAAAGGACAGTGTGTGGGCTGTGGGAAGCTGGTTTACGGCGTCAGCAGCCGTCCCCCCGTTCCTGTGAGTCGCTGCTGGCTGGGAGCACGCCTCAGGCCAGCTCACGTGGGCGGCAGGTCAGACACAGTGCTTGCTTCCTTCGAGGCATCAGGCAGAAGCTAGGACGACAAGCCTGGGAAATTCCTGTGTTTGGGGCTCGGTCAATCCCTTGAGTTCATGGGTTAAGACGTAATGGAGTAAGGAGCATGCCGTGGGGTGGAAACAGGCCTCTGGGAAGAGTCAAGAAACCAGCTCTGCTGCTCATTGACCATGCAACCCTCGTGGCCCATCTCCATCCCTCCATGGCCCAATGGCCTCACCTCCACTTGGGCTTCGAGAGCTGGCCTCCAGGACTCCTGAGGCCTACGAGCCCCTTACTCCTCTGACCCACCAGGTGTAACTCTGCTCCCGTGAGAGACCTCCCACTCTTGCTGCAGCCCCAGCAACAAACGTCTTCCCGGAGGTGGGAAACAGGTCTCAATGTGAGAGAGCACGTTCCTGATAAAACCCTGCTACTACGGGTCTATTTCCGAGCGCATGATGGGCCTGCACCTGTGAGTCCTGTTCTGTCCATCAGATCCTGTAAACATTCAGGCCCCTCCGGTCCTACCAACAAATTCCACCTCAAGAGGCCTTCCCCCAGGAGACCGTTGCAGTTGGCCGTCCCCTGCTCCTCGGTAACCATGTGCGACCGAAAGGCCGTGATCAAAAACGCCGATATGTCGGAGGAGATGCAATAGGACTCGGTGGAGTGTGCGACTCAGGCGTTGGAGAAATACAACATAGAGAAGGACATTGCGGCCCATATTAAAAAGGAGTTTGATAAGAAGTACAACCCCACCTGGCACTGCATCGTGGGGAGGAACTTCGGTAGTTACGTGACACATGAAACCAAACACTTCATCTACTTCTACCTGGGCCAAGTGGCCATTCT